>NC_042999.1:65601926-65639426 GCF_006345805.1 Octopus sinensis | reverse complement strand
GAAATTAAGAGAAGTTATCAAAATCAAGAGGCGGGGCAAGATCAGCAAAGGCATCCTCCTCCTGCAAGACAACGCTCCGGTCCACAACTCGCGTGTCGCCAGATCAGAAGCACAGGCGTATGGCTATGAACTCCCCTCCATCCCCCCTACTTTCCTGACCTTGCACCCTCTGATTTTCACCTCTTCCCAATCATGAAGTTGTTTTTGAAAGGAAAGCGTTTCCCAGATGATGCAGCCTTGATTTCTGAAGTCACGTTGAGGTTGGAGGACCAAGCTGGGTTCTTCTACAAAAACGGTCTCCAGAGCCGCATCAAACAATGGGAGAAATGCGTAACTCTGGGTGGTTCCTATGTAGAAAAAGACTAATAACTGTGCCAAGTTTCGTTGCTCTACTGCTATGGGAAGTGGGTCAGGGGCATTACTTATTGAACGCCCCTCGTATCTTTTGTTTGACCAAGGTCTATAATAGAATATATTTGCTCAAGATACCGCACAGTGGGGCTGAATGAGTACCCATGTGCTCGGGAAGCAAAGTTCTTACCACGCAGCCAAATTTTCATTTGAGATCCTTTCGAATAGAATAGAATCCTGAATGCAAGGAAACTGCTGATAGTCAGTGTTGGCAACGATAATAGTTGAACAGTAGTGGTAGATATTCAGAGTCAGTGAAAATTTTACCGCACAACATTTCATGGCCGTATCATTTGTTTTATCATCGATCAGAGCAGATGTTGACATTAAAGAACAAGGACACTAATAACAAGAATTTATTGTGTTGGCTGCACAGAGATGAAAGTTAAGTTTATGAGCTTTGACTCTAGACTTAATACATTAAGACAGAAATCTTGATCAGCCTTATTGTTGTTTCCGATAAGTCATCCACGTCGTTTATACAGTAAGCTTCCACTGGGTTGTCCGATATATTGGACAGCAAAGTTTTCTTTAGATCCCAGTCTACTACTTTAAAGAAAAAACATGTTAGACCATTTTAAATATAGTTTATCTGAAAAAAGAAAAGTGAGGAGATTGGTCAAGTCTCGTGGGTCTGTTTGATGGAATAACTTGGGGCTGAAGAACATCATGACAAACTGTCAGTGCTGACATGTACGCATAAAATATAAAAATAGAGATGCAAGTAAAAAATATTTCAATTAATATAATACATATGAAACAAGTAAAAGTGAATTTTGTCAAAGTAAAAGTTCAGAGTTGTTTTAACATACACATGACCAAGTAGCGAAAGAAATTAATCAGTATCTATATACATCTACATGTCTATACTAATATATCAAAATGTATAATACTTGCATCGATTTTTGTAACGTTATGATGTATATATATATATATATATATATATATATACGTATGTATATATATGTGTGTGTATGTGTGAGTGAGTATGTGTGTACGTGTATATATATCGAAGCACCTGATTTTATATATACATAAAAACTTAAAATTGTTAGTATAACCAATCGCATTATCACTAACGCTTTGACTGACACTATTTGGTGATGTATCGTATGCAATATTTCATCGAAGATTTCATATACAATATACTCTCTTTACTCTTTTACTTGTTTCAGTCATTTGACTGTGGCCATGCTGGAGCACCGCCTTTATTCGAGCGAATCAACCCCAGGACTTATTCTTTGCAAGCCTAGTACTTACTCTATCGGCCTCTTTTTCTCGAACCGCTAAGTTACGTGGAAGTAAGCACAGCAGCATCGGTTGTCAAGCGATGTTGGGGGACAAACGCAGACACACAAACATATATATATATATATATATATATATATATATATATAATATATATATATATATATATATACGACGGGCTTCTTTCAGCTTCTGTCTACCAAATCCACTCAAAAGGCTTTGGTCGGCCCGAGGCTATAGTAGACGACATTGCCGAAGGTGTCATGCAGTGGGTCTGAACCCCGAACCATGTGGTTCGGAAGCAATTTACTTATTACACAACCACTCCTACGCCTATAAAATAACAGTCGAAGTAATCTCTGAAAACAGTATTTGAGTTCTCCGTTTTGTTACTTGTGTATTTTATTTGAATGTAATTTCATCATATAGTATTTCTCTATTAATATAATATTTAACCTTAATATAAACGATGTTTCGAAACGTAATATTGTTGCTGTTGATTAACCGCAAAATAAACCATGATCGAGTGGATCTATCATCAATGATGTTCGAACTATGCTCATCATGTTCATTTTCCTCTTTCAGTTTTAGTTTATAAATTCATCTTCCTCCTTTCGTACAAGAGCGTGATTTGAGAGAAATTTGATCGCTATTTCTAGCAACTTGAGCGATCGTGGAGGGGCTTCTAAGTTGCTTTCATTTATTTTTTATTTTCTTGAATATTCCGTTTTTTTTATGACCTTGTGATTATTGTGTTGAGCTCCGATTACAAAATCAAAGGTTCGATTTCTGGATCGGAGGTTGTGTTGTGCCTATAAACAATTCACTTCGGTTCACTTTGCTGCAGTCAACTCAGCTGTAATATGTACCATGGGTAGAGCTGCATACACGCGTTCTTCCAGCTGTCATATCCTAGTTGGTCTCCTCAGTCAATTAGGAGTGGGTCAATTATGGCTCAATGCCTCGTTACTACGATATAGGTACCTAAAGAAACTAGTGAAAACGTGGTACATCCAACCTCTTCATACTTGTTTGCAAGCAACGAATGCTGCTTTTAGTTGTTCTTTTTTAAATGTTATGTTCAGGTTAACCCAAGGTGAGCCTTGACATGGCTGATATGTGATCATCTTGTATTTTATCTTCGAGTAGTGTGGGATCGGCGAGGGCAATAATCTTGTATCTTGACATTGTTTTAATTTGATATCAAAATGTATTTCTGAGGACTGCTATATACAAAAATTGGTTTTCTGTCAACATTGCGCAACATGTAACGACAGAAATGTTTGTCTTAGTGTCGTAATTAAATTAGTCCTAATAAATCAAAATAAATCTTTTAGAACATTCATGATAACAATTACAAATATAAGTTGGCATCATGAGAGAGATGTTTGTAAATAAAAGACGACCAATTAGGAACTACTTGAATGAATTTTATAGAAATATCCATTACGAAACCACAAATAGAGATCAACAACATAATTATGTATGATGTAGGTCATTAATATTACAAATATCATTTGGCAGACTGGAACACCAACAGAGAAGAGTAATTGATTATTGACATTTCTGAGACTGGTGCAAAGCATTAAAGAGATAATTGAGGATAGATATATTTCAATGTAAATCTAAGAATACAACCAATATATTTTACCAACTAACCATATGCAAATATTTTACAAGATCTAATGAAAACGGAACATGTCTGGATACGTCTCTGTTATTGCCATGATTAAAATAAATTACACTTTCAGTTTAGTTCGACTTCTAATCGTATGTGTCTAATCAGATCTGTTTCCCTTACTTTATTAATTAGATTAACATTAGCATTTATTTAACGTGCTAAGTGGTGTCTCAACATGGCTGCAGTCTAATGACTGAAACAATTTTCAGAATTGGAAACCTCTTCTATTGTTGGTCACTATAGCAGCCTTTCTTCATCGGAACTGGCTGTCATAAGTCCTACTCATGCACTAGCTACACCCGCACCTCTCCCTCTTTCGTCAACGCTGTCGTTTCTAACCATCCAGTTATCACACTAACCACTATTTTCAGTCCTTCCTCTCCAGAACCTAGTCCTACACATTGGGATCTTCTCCTTGCCAGTGTCTTTCTTACACTTGCAACAGTTGCAAAAGATAATGAATGATATGAATATATCATGAATATGACCCGTCCGGAGACCTTGCAAACCTCATGGGTATTGTCTTCTTTTGGCATTGTGTGCTGTTACTGGTATTATTTTACCCAATATAATAATTAGAGAGCTATGCTTAAATGTATTCCAAACATGTTTTTATATCTAAGCTCATTTTCTGCTGTATCGTCAATATTACGAACCAGGTTCTTAGTGATCTACAGGTAGAGTGTCGCATTTGTATATCCAAAATAATTGCTGCAGAAGAGCCACTTACATCTTTCACATTTATTATTTAATTTATGAGTGTTATTGTCCAATGTGGAGGCATATGGCCTGGTAGTTAGAGCAGCGGATTCGCGGATCTAGGGATCGCGGTTTCGAATCTCAGACTGGGCGATGTGTATGATTATGAGCGAAACACCTAAGCTCCACGCGGCTCCGGCAGAAGGTGGTGGCCAACTTCTGCTGACTTTTTCGCCACAAATTTCTCTCACTCTTTCCTCCTGTATCTTGCAGCTCACCTGCGACGGACCGGTGTCCCGTCCAGGTGGGGAAACTATACGCAAAGTAAACCGGGAAACCGGCCCTTATGAGCCAGGCATGGTTCGAGAAAGAAGACACTATAGTTCAATAGCAGGTTATTCTGGAGTATACATGCTGATAGTTTATTAATGTCTGAAATTTGTTTTGATTTTGATTTTGTATGCTTTTCTCTGTTTGGTCTTCTTTTGCATTTTAAGTGATACTGTGAGACGTCATTAAATTTAGATTATGGATTAATGCAATATATTTTGCGGTCTTTCTCATGATGCGATATTTTTAATATATATAGATGTTATACAAATTATTCCTATAACACACTTTCAGCGTACTGCGTGAATATTTAATAAGTGTAGTTTCAGGTTTATTTCTTTTACCATTGCTCTGTAAACTTGAGTTTTGCTCGATATTTGTTTAATTCTGTGGAGTTTTTATCTATTGTTCCATTTATAGAGGAAGGTTTTGAATGCCCTTCTAATTAGATAATTCTCACTGAAATTTTATATGAAGGCTGTTAACTGTTGCTTTCATGTTAATATATTGATGTACCCATGTTTTTGCTCTAAGAATCATGTCATATATTTTTATAGGCGCGTTTATATCTACATACATAATGAAAAATATGTGTCACAATGAAAGTTAATGAAATGAATGATGAAAACAAAATATTTGTAAAGAATTGAAAATTGTCACTTTGTAGCGAAACAACTCAAATAAAAATATAAATCCTAGCGGCAACAATTATTGACTTACAAAGAGCAAAAAGAAAAACAAAAAAGAAACGGAATAATTTCGAGGCAATTCTGTTCAAGGAAAATATGATTTATTGGTGAAAATTTATGATAGATCATTCAGTCAAAATTGAGTAAATATTTTCGTACAAAAGTGGAAAGCTAATTTACATGCAATCCTTGTGGGATGTTCTGAAAATATATAACAAATTAGGAAACGATGTTGTGTATCTCTATACACAACTATTTTGTGTATAGAGAGTTGCTTCGTCTGTTACCTATGAAAATTAAACACACACAGCATCACATCATACTGTACTAAAAATGATATATATACATATATATATATATGTGTGTGTGTGTGTGTGTGTGTGTGATGGTGCATGGCTCAGTGGTTAGAGCGTCGAGCTTACAATCGTAAGGTTGTGAGTTCGAATCCCGGACCGGGCTGCATGTTGTGTTCTTGAGCAAGACACTATATTTCACGTTGCTCCAGTTTACTCAGCTGTAGAAATGAGTTGCGACGTCACAGGTGCCAAGCTGTATCTGCTCCTGCCTTTCCCTTGGATATAGTTTACCTGAAAAAGCAAAGTGCACATTATATATGTATATATATATAATATGAATTAGAGATAAAACCACTATTAGGCAACTCAAACAGTGATAGACATATCATATATATATGAAATTAAAAAAAAAATTTTTAATATAAATTTTAAATTTTATATATTTATATATTCTATTAATTATATTTATATTATTTGTTATTTATGTATTGGTTTTTGTCTATCACTGTTTGAGTTGCCTAATAGTGGTTTTATCTCTAATTCATATTTTATATATATATACTGTGAAATTTGATTTAATCCTAAATCTAATTTTTCCCTGTAAGATTGGAGCCATACACCCTAATATTATATATATATATATATATATTTAAAAGAATCCTCGATTGTCTGTGTTCCGTTGCTGGATTAACTTCAGAAAAAAGACGACTCAATGAAAACCTACGGTGGATTGAATCTTGTTTGATGAAACAGTGGCTCATTTTGTAACAGGCCACTGGACTATTTATCTGTTTATCAATCTATCTATCTGTCTGTCTTCGCAATACGCTTTTTCAGCTGGATAAAGTTTCAACAACAATACGTACAATACACACATTTTTCAATGATGAGCCTTTATATGTACCATTTTAAAGAATCATATTTAACCTTCTCTTTCCGATACGCTGTCATCGCCAGGCCTTGCAATATCCACCATATAACAGGTTTATTTTCCTCTTTATCCATAAGTACTTCATCTATCTTTCAATGTTTATGCTCTTTATATTCTTTCAATTTCATAATCCCATTGGAGCATTACATCCCACAGTATCGTTACCTTAGCATTTATGCTTATTGATAACATCTGTTACATTGTAGAAGAGATTTATACTCAGAGTAACAGGGTTTGTTGAATTTTCTGCTGCTTTAAATAAAGTATATATATATATATATATGTAACGATAAGATAGCGGGCATTTTGTACTAGCCTTGATGCATACGTGCATATATATGTATGTATACGTTCGTATATGTAAGTATTCGTATATATATATATGTATTTATGTTTCATTCTGAGTGCATTCTACTGCAAAGTCAGAAATCTGGGATTTAGTATTATCCAGTATTTTTTTACTAGTTTCATCTTGTCGCTGTCTTTTCTACATGTTGCTATATGAAAACTTAAGGTGGATTTGAGTCGGTTCATGGCTGCTATTTTCAGCATGTTGGTATCTCGTAGATACCCTAATTTATAATTATATATATAATAGCCACGCGTGCGTCTACATGCATATATATATATATATATATATATATATATATATATATATGCATGTAGACGCACGCGTAGCTATTTGGTAAGAAGCTTGCTTCTCAACCACATAGTTCCGGGTTCAGGCCCATTGCATGGCACCTTGTTTTCTCCTATAGCCACGGGCTTACCAAAGCTTTGTGAGTGGATTTGGTAGATGGAAACTGAAAGAGCCCCGTAATGGTTGAAACCTTAAAAACTTAGGAGAAAGCAAGGTGCCATCTTACAAAACTTACAAAACATATTGCGAAGATGGAAGTAAATTTGAAGATGCAGTTTTATAGAAGGGACAGTACGAATCCCTCAGTGCGTTCTTCAGATGTGAATTCAGAGTGTTTCCTAGATCGTCTGGTTTTGGACACTGACATTTTGCTAAAAGTCAACAATAATATTTAATGCTGTAAGAATTTATAATTTTGGGAATGCAAAATAATTATTTTTTGAAACGGTTATCCGGAAGCAAAAACACGAAAAATAAAACAACTTTCTAATATTTTCTTTCCAGTATTTACTCGCTTCGAGATATAAGTTCTTATGGCGTTAACAACATCTAATTTTCGCTGGTAAAAATTAGATTTCTAAAACAGAATGATAAATTCAAAATATAGCTTTAGTGCTATGATAGATCTAAATCTGTCCTGCCTTCAGGAGATTTAGCTTTCTGTCTCACGGGCCACCAACGACTTCCTCTATCCAAAGGAATTTTAACTCATTATTTTGATATTATTATTTAAAGCATTATTTGCTTCGAAATACACCATTCCAAAGAAGAATTGAAATATTATCATAAAAATAAAAACAGAGAAGGATGAGAGTAAATATTGAAATGGTACCAATGGTAATTCGAAGAAATTAATTCATTTATCTTACTGATGTTTGTAAGTACCATCAATATATTAGTGTTAATTCAATAGAATAAATTTCTCTGCAAAATCTTGGCTTTGTGCCAACTGTAAGAAACCAAACATTTGAGAAGATAGAAAACTTCCGCTATATGACCACACAGAAAATAACAACCATAACATGAATAATAAAATTTCACCAGCAAAATTATAGTGAACGTTCAGACAATTCTGAATTATGGAAGGTAAATAGTACTTACATTTTTTTAAGCTATTAAATTGTTTTAAATCGAAAACGAAACTATATAGAAATTTCAAACAACAGATTTGATGAGTAGCAATATAAATAATAAAGATATTAAGAACATTGTGAAACAAAGAACTAAATCAAATCACTATCCTAAAATTATCAGAAACGAAACTAATTTAATGAGAAATGCTCTAAAAATCAATACTAAATTGTATTGATTACTTTCATTAAGTATTTACATTTTATTACATTCTTTTATTACCTTGATGAATTAATTCATTAGTTTAGTATTTCAGTATTTAATTATTTAATGATTAATTACACAATGCCAAGTGTATGTTTGGCTGACACGTGTTATAAATGCATTTTTACGATCGAAGCCGAAATCCTCTTGAAGCCTTTAGAAAGTTGGAGATGTCGAGACTAATTATAGTTTCTGACAATCAATCTTTGATAGACTTCAGTTATATCTTGGTTACGGCGAACAACCTTTGATCTTGTTTCAGTAAATAGCTACTTGAGCGATTTAATATGACCAGCGAGCAACTCTCTATAGAGTATATGTCTAGAAACAGCAAATTATCTTGGCCTTTGCCCAAGTTTTAAGAAAAGTCACGCAAAGACTGGGTCGGTAAGGGGGAGAGGAGTATTGTTCATTCGAAAGAAGCAAGTTCGATTTCATTACAATTGTCTTTGTTGGTGATGATGTCGTTTTAAACAATTTTTATGGAAACTGTAGTGCGAGATGAAATACGAAAGCGTGACAGACGTCTGTTATTATAGTTTTTTTTTCTTTCTTTTTGTATAATGTGAAAGAGTTCCGAGGCGAAAATTAATATATAATGCCAAAGATAATATATTATGTGATATATTATACTGTATGGAGCACGCGGGGAGGCGGGGACACGGTATACTGCTTGAAGTATTTCTGATGTTATTATACTTAGGGAGATTATTAGTTTATGTAATAACAGCACAACATATATCATTATATCAATAATCTTATCGATCGTTCAACCAAAATCATTTTCCCCTTTTTTTTTCTTTCTGTTTCCTCTTTTCAATATCATAATGTTTCAGTACTGATTTCTGTAATATACTTTTATTAAATAGGTATTGAAGTAATTGAGCTAGAGAAATTTGTCTACTGCCCTCACTAGGTCGTGGGACACTTTAATAAATACCTTGTTGGCTCATTAACCTACTAAATGTGTTTCGATTCTCTTTTTATCTGCAGTGCGAAAGTATACTAACAACGATATATAACCACAGATTTTAACGTAGACCCTCTAAGTAAGTAGTCAGTTTCTTTAGTTTATATATGAAATAATATATATATATAAATTTAAAATGAGGGTGAGAAATTGGATATTGATTTAATTAACATCGATTTCACACCAATGGTCTAGCATATAGTTCAGTAAAATTGTATTATATACATATTAGAGGGAAACCACTATGTGGACACCCCTATGCTAGTAATAGATCCGCTATGGTCTTACCATTTAGAAATATTCTCAAGAAAAATTTAGCAAAACAACCAAAACGTAATCGAGCAAGACATAAGAAATGGTAATAGAAATATGGATTATTCGCATACATGTTTCACTTGAGTTTTTTCATATGCTAGACCACTTTTTTTTTATTGTGGTTTCCCTCTAGTATGCATGTATGTATATATATATATATATTACATTACTTATTAGACTGCAGATACAATGAGGCAGATGGCCGCCTTCAAGATTTTTTAGACGATGAATTAACACTGGTACTTATTTTTGTAAGGGCTGGTGCTTCTATTAGCATTCCCGTCAAGTTAAGTTATGGGGGCATAAACACACCAACATCGGTCGTCAAGCTCTCGAGGAGGATGAATACTGGCACAGAGGCACACACACACACATACATACATATACATATATATATATATATATATATATATATATATATGACGCGCTTCTTCAGTTTCCGTCTACCATATCCACTCACAAGGCTTTGGTCGGCCCAAGTATATGGTAGAAGACACTTACCGAAGGTGTCACGCTGTTAGACTGAACCCGAAATTGTGTGGTTGGGAAGGAAGTATCTTACCACACAGCCCGATCGCACATACATAGTATATGTATTCTGTTTTTATGCCAATCTGCTGCCTACACGACTCCGAGGGTTTGCTACCCCCTGGCTTCATGTAAGAATCTTTCCCAGAAAGCTAACCTGCAACAAATAGGCGTATAGAACAGATATTCTAGTTCGATATATCTATGGATTTATTACATGCTGGCTACTTGATAAAACTTATTAAGATTTTATCCTTAATTACATATAAATAAACATATAAAACACTTTGATAAATATATTCACTCCGGTTTTATTTTTAGATCGTATAAGCATGTGGCTGACGTGAACGAATTAGATTTTGCTTGTATACATTTGTATAACACTTGTATATGCATTTGTGGACGCTTAATATATTCGTATGGGTATGTATAAATGTTTATATTTATACACACTGACTTGTATCATACTGATGACAGTAAAGGGACTTACATACCTGAACGAGAAATCGACCTATGTTAATTCCTTATTAAAAATCTTTTCTATTCACTTCCCTCACTTTCAGCCCATGCCAATATGGTAAATAATGTAGTTCTTAGAACAATTCGACGTCTGTTTCTAGTATGTGTCGCTACTCATTAGTGTCCTCATTACAATTATATAATTATATATTTTGTATATATATATATATATATGCTCTTTTACTAGTTTCAGTCATTTGACTGCGACCATGCTGGATCACCGCCTAGTCAAACGAATCGACCACAGGACTTATTCTTTGTAATCCTAGTACTTATTCTATTGGTCTCTTTTTTGCCGAACGGCGAAGCTTAAACACATCAGCATTGATTGTCAAGGGATAGGGAGGGGCGGACAAGTACCGACCGACAGACACCCATAAATGTATATATATATATAATATATATATATATATATTATATATATATATGACGCGCTTCTTCAGTTTCCGTCTACCATATCCACTCACAGGCTTTGGTCGGCCCAAGTATATGGTAGAAGACACTTACCGAAGGTGTCACGCTGTTAGACTGAACCCGAAATTGTGTGGTTGGGAAGGAAGTATCTTACCACACAGCCCGATCGCACATACATAGTATATGTATTCTGTTTTTATGCCAATCTGCTGCCTACACGACTCCGAGGGTTTGCTACCCCCTGGCTTCATGTAAGAATCTTTCCCAGAAAGCTAACCTGCAACAAATAGGCGTATAGAACAGATATTCTAGTTCGATATATCTATGGATTTATTACATGCTGGCTACTTGATAAAACTTATTAAGATTTTATCCTTAATTACATATAAATAAACATATAAAACACTTTGATAAATATATTCACTCCGGTTTTATTTTTAGATCGTATAAGCATGTGGCTGACGTGAACGAATTAGATTTTGCTTGTATACATTTGTATAACACTTGTATATGCATTTGTGGACGCTTAATATATTCGTATGGGTATGTATAAATGTTTATATTTATACACACTGACTTGTATCATACTGATGACAGTAAAGGGACTTACATACCTGAACGAGAAATCGACCTATGTTTAATTCCTTATTAAAAATCTTTTCTATTCACTTCCCTCACTTTCAGCCCATGCCAATATGGTAAATAATGTAGTTCTTAGAACAATTCGACGTCTGTTTCTAGTATGTGTCGCTACTCATTAGTGTCCTCATTACAATTATATAATTATATATTTTGTATATATATATATATATATGCTCTTTTACTAGTTTCAGTCATTTGACTGCGACCATGCTGGATCACCGCCTAGTCAAACGAATCGACCACAGGACTTATTCTTTGTAATCCTAGTACTTATTCTATTGGTCTCTTTTTTGCCGAACGGCGAAGCTTAAACACATCAGCATTGATTGTCAAGGGATAGGGAGGGGCGGACAAGTACCGACCGACAGACACCCATAAATGTATATATATATATATATATATATATATATATATATATATAATATATATATATATATATATATATATATATATATATATATACGACGGGCTTCTTTTAGTTTCCGTCAACCAAATCCATTCACAAGGCTTGGTTGGCCCGAGGCTATAGCAAAAGACACTCACCCAAGTTGCCACACTGTGGGACTGAACCCGGAACCATGCTTCTTTATTTCATAAACTGGCTATGGAAGCCGTACATAGATGGGACAACGAAGGACAGATTGACATAGAGAGTGAAGAACTTGTTTATTACGATTTTAACAGTTTCGAATGATAAAATATATACGTCATGCTGTTAAAAATGACATCTTTTCTTTAAAAAAAAAATTTTCAATATAAACTTGATGATCATTGCAAATTTTGCAATGTGTAACTGAAGGAAAGACATACAGCCGCCAGGTTTGAACCCTTACTTTTCCTTTTGGTCCCACTTACCTATTTCCAGTCACTCGCAGCTTGTTCACTACTTGCTTCTTTTTTATTTCCTTCGCCGCCTCTGTGTAACTCTTTGTCTCCACTTCTATCTAGACATTTCACCAATTCTTCCTCAGGTGACAGAAAGTCCGAAGAAGAAGAATACAATCCTTCACCGCTCCCCACCCGACGCCCCTCCATTAAACAAAAGGGGAAAACATCACCGCAAAACCAACAATACAATTGACAAACGCTACACCGGAAGCAAGCTTCTTTATTTTGTGAAATTGGTCACAGAGGCTGTACGTAGGAGGGACAGCTCAAGGTGGGGACAAAATACAAAACGAATAGAAAGAATAAATTAATATAATGAAAGATGAAATAAAGCCGATGGGCTCCACCTCCGTGCGACTTCATGGAACCTGTTAATACATTTTTATAATAATTATTAGCGACAGCTAATTATCATTCCTTTAAATGAGATTTACATTGACCCTCTTTAAAATATCATAAACACTTACTTGCTTAGTCGTTGAGTTGGTATCCGATTTCTGGACCCAGGACACATAGTCATGGTTTTCCTCCAAGTCCTTTAATCTTGATATGTATGCTGGGTCTGCCACTACACAACGAATGTACTCGGGCATTCCCTTTATGCCTGATACACCCACTTTTTTAACATTGTCCCACGAGTCTATTTCGTTATACACTTCTGCATTGTCTCCACTGTACATTATAACATTTTTCCAAGGGCGACGGTGGGGAAATTTGGGTCTCCTGTGTGTTTGTGCTTATGTTAATGTCAGGTAGGGCATGGAGAGGGGTAGTGCCTGTAGGGATTGGTTGGAGTAGAGTGGATTTGGGTAGGAGCTGTCTGGGATGGGGATTGTCCTTTACAGCGTGTGCCTTTTTTTTCTCTTTCTTCGCGTTTCCCCACCTGTTTCTATACCTTCCAGTGCAACGTGTACCACTGTATCGAGGCTCTGTTCTTACTAGTTCCTGTGAGGTGTTCTGAGGGCCTGGAGGACAACCACCTTCTCCCCCATGCGTAGCAATATGGCTGCTACCAGCCAGGCTACATCCACTTCTGGGGATATATCCTCTACCCTAACCCTGGAAGCACGTCTCCCATGGTATACGGGTAGAAGAACTATTTCATCAGTTCTTAGCGGTGGTGCTGAATTCAGCCTGGCAGTAGCTACCACCCGAGACCGCACCTTCCCTGTTCTAACTTTTCTACCTCTAACGAGGTAGGTACTTCCCTGCCGAGTTGGTTTAAGTCCCTTTCCTATTTGAGCCGTTGACATGATCTCAATTTTCCTGGCTGCCACAGTGTACGTTCTGTAAATTATTGTCTTCTCACTTGTTTCTTTTAAAACTCCTTTGTGGAGAGACCTTCACTTCATTCCCCTCCCTTTTAACCATTCCGTGAACTTGCTCACGTTCTCCAGCCTCATGTCTTCGCTTCTTTCTTTCGTCACCTCTACATAATTCTTCGTCTCCCTTACTTCGTCATCTTCTTCAAACACTCCTCCATTTCTTCCTCAGACGACACAATGTCTGAAGAAGAAGAGTCTACAAAATCAGAAGAGGAACAATTCACACTTTTGCAACTCCTCACCCGACGCCTCTCCATTAAAACAAAAGAAAAATGTCGCACCGCTAAGACAGCAAAAAAAAAAAGTAAAACACATGTGTCACTTGCAAAACCAAAAATTCAACTGACAAACGCTATATAGTAATCAAGCTTCTTACCACACAGTCACGCGTGAGTGCGTGTATATATATATATATATATATATAGGAGATAAATAAAAATATATGCATACATACAAACATATATGTACGTACCTACATCTACATGTATATATACATGCATATATAAATAATTATACGGAAGTACAGGACATCACAATAAGACGTAGAAACAGAAAAAGCCAAAAAACAAAAAACAAGAAAACGGAAAACGAAAACCAAATACAGGACAGGTTACACAAGGACAAAAACCCCCGTCATCAGCTGTCGCTAGAGGAGTCAGGCATGTTTCGAAGGCATAACAGAACACTAATCCAATAGGCCTTCCTGCGAGAGAATTAAAATAAAATTTCAAGCAGCGGGGCACAATGAGTACGAACACAAACAAGACGTAACAATAAGACTGCAAAATTAAAATACATGTACAAAAACAAACACAAGAGGACGAACGAAAAAGCCTGTGTGTGTGTATTATATACAGTTAGATAGATAGATAGATAGAAAGAAAGGCAGACAGATAGATAAATATAATCCTCATAAGAAGATAGAGAAAGATGTATTCACATTTTTAATTGACCAGTTAGAATTGTTTCTGTAGCAACTCTTGTTTCAATATAAGTTCACGTAAATTATGAAAGTAAAAATTTGCTTAATGTCTGCAGTCTTAAACATTAAACAGTATCCACTAAAGAGGCGTTAGTTACCCCGAATGTATAGTAGAAAACACTAGCCCAATGTTTTGCAGAACTGGACTGAATCACAAACCATACGGTTGTTGAGCGAAATTCTTAACCCCAAGGCAATACCTGCGCTTTTTATTGTCCCCAAAATGCTGAAAGCAAATCGGCATTGGAGGGATTTGAAAGCAAAGCGTGGTGTATTGGGACACACGAAGCATTTTATCAAGCGCTCTATCAATTTTTTAATTTGTATCCTTGAACTCATTGATATGATTCGTAAAACAAAAGTGCGACTAAATTACAAAAGCAGAAGCTACAAAATTGCTATATATAAAGCCTATTTTCTATCTTTCATTTTAGAACTATAAGAATATCTTGCTCTCCGAGACCCAACGTGGGAGGTAATTACTGTACGTCATCATTAATCATGTTGAATGGCCTTCTGTTTTCATAATCAACGTTGAAAATCTCTGCTGAAAACATATGCAGAGAAATACTTCAGCACTACAAAGTGTCAAGTACTTTTGCTCGTCTACAGTACCAAGATCAAATCTTACTCTAAAATATAAATTGACTAGTTTAGCGCCATTGACACATGGCTGACTGTATCACTAAATATATTCCCTTTGTTGCTTTCGTCTTCCAGATCGATAGATTCAAATCAAACACGTTTCTATACCTTTTGTGGATAGTTGTTCGGCGGATATAATCGGTTCTTTCTTTTAAATAATTCCCATCAAAGAGGCATTTATTCAAACTTATCCGATTCCTCTCGGTCTTGGGAAATTATCAAAGCTATATCGAATTCGCAAAATATTCTTCGGAATTCCCTATTTCCTTTTATCATAGCCAACATATTTCTATCATGGAAGATAAATTTTCATTGAAGATATAAAAAATCTGTATAGTGTCAGATAAGCAAGAGACAAAATTCTTTAAATTAGATTTATGGTTCTGCCCAATAAAGGTATCTCTATGGTTATAAATAATGAATAAAAATGTTTTCAGAGTGAGTTGAAGTAAATGATACAAAATTCTATGAATTACAAATGTTACTCTAAATAGTTGATGTGAGTAATGCTGATTGCTTTTGAAGTGGCGATAGAAGGCTGATATATTATTTATTTATTTATCTAGAGAACAAAAGCATCAAGGTTACAGACAGCTTAACACTTCTGGTGACAACGTTTACTTTCCACCTGTCAGTGTTAGACACTAGGGCTGCTACACCAACCATATACTTTCCTTCTCATGAAGAAGAATTATGCGAAATGTACGCGAGACGCAGCCATAAAACTGAAATCAAAGGAAATACTTAAAAAGTTTGAAATGTGTTCTAGTGAGCCAAAGAGGGTAAACACTGTTTTCCCACGGCGTGTTGGAAGGAGCGGCATAATTTCGTCCAATTCAAATCCCCACTGTTTTACGAAAAATAATAATAAAAACGGAGATGAAAGGGATTATCATATGATACACTACGAATAAGTCTTCAATGCCTTTGATTATAATCTACTGAAATAAACAAAATCTCACAAATTAAAACAACAGGTGTTATGAAAATATATATACACATACATACGTTTTTATATATATATATATACATACGTTTATATATATATATATATAATATACATACGTTTATATATATATATATATATATATATACATACATACGTTTATATATATATACATACATACGTTTTTATATATATATATATATATACATACATACGTTATATATATATATATATATATATACATATGTTTATTTATATATATATATATATATATAATATATATACATACATACGTTTATTTATATATACATACATACGTTTATTTATATATATATATATATATATTATATATATATATCGGTGTGCCTTTTTGTGTGTGTGTGTGAGTATACTGTATAAAAACGTAAATAGATACGTATGTCCAGATGAATTTGTAAGCAAGCACGTACACTTGTATATATCTGACGATCTGGAGTGCATCAATAAGGTCAATCGACCAGTTAAAAATATAAAACAAATTGCTCTTTAAATCTCACTCACAACTTTCGAAGAGAAGAGGTAAAAATTAAACCCACGGTCAAAATGTTTAATGCTTCTATGGATCGATAAACTACGAGTGCCGCCGCAGCATTGCTGCAGTTCTCGAAATGAAACTAGTGACATAATTAAAGAGTAAATACTATGTGACCATATCTGGAACGCTGGCACTCATATGTCTGTCCCAATAGGATAACCTTGAGATAATTGTGTACTCACACAAATATATGTCTGTGGCTGTGTGGTAAGAAGCTTGCTTTCCAACCCCATGGCTCTGGGTTCAGTCTCACTATAAGAGCGAGTTTGGTAGAGGAAGACTGGAAGAGACCAGTCGTATATGTATATATATGTGTGTGTGCGCTTGTGTATGTCTACGTGCGTGTTTCTTTGTGTCTATGTTCACTATCACCGCTTCGCAATCGATATTCGTGTGTTTACGTCGTAAATGAGCGGTTCGGCAAGAGATCGATAGAACAAGTACCAGCCTTTAAAAAAAATAAGATAAGGCCTAAGGTCGATTTGTTTGACTGAAACCCTTTCAAGGTGTGTGTGTGTTATTATATATGTATATATAGCAGACAAGAAAGTCAGTTCCGAAAACACCATCTCTAAACGAGATATAAGTAGTAACAACACTAGACGGTAACGTTTGTTTGCCACTATAACATGGCTGTTCTATAAAGAACTATGTTACTACATTTTAAGCCCAGGAAAGCGTATTTTCCGACTGGTTAATGCCACACAACCTCTGTACGATATATTATGAGTAGGGGAGCGAATCACTTCCCTCCAGCTTGGCACGACCAGTAGACCATGTTTTCTGCGTCTTTACCCTTCACCAGTACGAGACACCTGCCTGCTAGAGATGGCAGTTAATTGTCCCTACTCACAATATATAGACAGAAAGGTGGCAGAGATTTTAGAACTAGCTACTTTGATCCTTACGAAACCAGCGGCTCTCCACCGCTTCTCTGTTTATATATTGTGAGTAAGGATGATTGACTGCCATTTCTAGGAGACAGGCTTCCAGTGTCACGTTATAGTGGCAAAAAACGTTACTGTCTAGTATTGTCACTATTAATATATCCCGTTTAGAGATCTTAGAAGTAGCTACTTTGCGTCTTATATATATATATGTGTGTGTGTGTGTACTTACATATGAGAGACCAAAGTGTACCTACGTCGCTATATGTATATAAATAAGAATAAAAAGAATGGGACAAGAACGCAATACATCCAGACAGTTGGATGATACAAAAAGGGACATAAAAAAACAAGGACGGGCCATTCGGAGTTTTCTTTCGTCAGTCGAGTTCCAGATTATCTTTGCAGTTTTGGCTCGTTGTGCTCAAGATGTGTGTGTTTATATATATATATATAATTTGCCCGTATAGCAGATTTTCACCAATCGCGTGGAGTTTTGGAACGTAACACGTGCGGTAGTCGAGGGATTATTGTATATATATATATTATCGTGGAAGATTCGTTGCAGCTTGTCAGCATGTATGCTGACTGTTATCTTCACTGTACTATTCACCATTTGATGTCAAATTTTTTGTTGCACATTCCTATACGTGATCTTTGTCGCAGTTCCTGCTGCAACTCAAACGCACACACTTACACACACATGCACAAGCATACACACACACTCACACAGATATACATACAGATATACTCGCACGTGCAGATATGCACGCACATTCGTATATTCCTGTAAGTCCAAATATTGTTGCTGAGTGTTAACAGGTATTAGTTTTTAAGCATTGAATTTATGGAAAAAGGAATGCGTTGTGTCAATGCATTTATATCATTTTTTTTTTTGTGTAAGGCAGACGCTTCTGTTCTACTTTCATATATATAAAAGGAAGAGTAGGAAGATGGCTACAAATCTCGGTGGAAAGATATAGAAACCGATTGGAGAGCGTAGATATAGTGCTGGCGGCTAGGTTCGTGATCAGTACTGGGGATAATGTGTGAAACGTGGGAGGGATATAATAGTAATTGGTGTGGTATTGATGAGAATGTTCTTGGTTGGTGAAGATGTCGGTAGCAGACCCAGAGTAATATTTATGTTATACAGATAAATATGTGTATATCAATCTATATACCTGGCTATCAATCAATCTATCTATAGATATATGTACATACCTACATTCACTCACTAGCAAATATGTGTATTTGTTTGCTTGTGTACGTGCATGTGTGAGTGTGTACGTGTGATTTACAAGTAGGAGCTTAGACGGAAAAATAAATGTGGAAGATTAATAAATTTTATAGGTAAACATTGTTATGAATCTGAGGATCATTATAGGTATATTCATATATATTGTGTGTTTGAAAAAAATCGCCTTTGTTATGCGTGTATGTGCATGCGTGTGTTTGTATGTATAAATATTAGATATAAACTGGCTTACAAAAATCAGCTGCATTATTTCACATATTTTGAGTTAATCACTGACAGTATGATAATGAACTAATTAACAATATATAGCAAGCTCTAGGCGAAAAAAATAAACCGAAATCCAACAATAAAGCAATATCAAACACAAAAAAATTACATAGTAATTTCTTATATGATGTGAGGAGTACCAAAAATTGCAACGATTGTAATTACTTTATTTGCTATGTTGAATTAAGAGGACACACAGATATATAAAACGCCTTTCACATCTCAGTATTAAACGTAAACAAACTAAAGCTGAAGTACAAAGGACTTGATATGAGTTGGCTTACGAGAAAAAGAAGATAGGATCTCAATGTTTCTGTTATATGAAGAGAATTTTGAGTTAGTGGATTATATAAAGAAATATGTAAATTTTTCTAAGACGATTATAGGAAACGACGATTAATATGCTGTTAGAAGGCTAGTTAAAAGACTATGGAATTTTATATTTTACGAGGGAATAAAAAAAATGTGTTCATCGTATTGATAGTTGTTCTTCAAGTTGTAGATCATTTGTTTTTACTTCAACGTGACTAGGAATTCATTTAACTAACACTTTTCGTGTATTCACTCAGCAAATATGAAATTTTCGTTCCCCACCAGTCTATTATAGAGCTCAACAAGTGCCTAGTTTATCGCCTACGAAAGGACGAAAAGCAAAATCAACCATTTGAACTCAGAAAGTAAAACAGGACAGAATTTTAAAACCGGAGAGAATTTTAACTCAGAAAGTAAAACTGAACGAAATTTGAACTCAGAAACCAAAATCAGATGAGACAAAGCAAAGAATGTTATCCACCGTGATAACGATTCTGCCACCTTACGAAAGTTCTCGTCTTAATATCTTGCATATTTTTATAGATATTTTTTGCTCATATTTGTTATTCATTTGTTTTTGTGTTTTTGAAATTTTTTCATGTCTACCTATATAAATCATTCATTCTTTCGATATCTTAAACTTTCACTAGCACAAGTTTCTATATGTGAAAAGAAAAGAGAATTGAAAATCGCTTACATCTATTTACTAATTTATATAAACTCTACAAGCATATTTCTGGCACACACACACACACACACACACAGATATATATATATATATATATATATATATATATATATAAGTAGTTGAATGAATTATCTTATGGATAATTCGGTTAACCGATACCTGGATAGCAAATTCACGTCAGAAAAACACGGTTGAAGTTACATGCCTAGAGCAGAGATCACGTGCTTTCGTGTGGAAATTTGTGTTTTTTTATATACAAATAAATGGAGTTGAACGACGAATTAACAAAATTCCTTTATTTTCGACATATGTTTCGAAGGCTGCATATTCCTAATTTCGAAGGAATAAGGGGTGCATTATGCCGCCTTCTCATGACGAAAAACAAGGAACTTATGTCAGCATCAAGATGCACAAAAACTTTTAGATGACTACCCACACGGAGCCCATAGCGATAATGAGTATTTCTTTAAAAAATCCGTTATAAGCAGTGACGTCAAAAATGGTTGAATGTAGAAGATTCTAGAAGGTTCAAGGGTTCAAACAAGGTTGGAGGAGAGAAGCCTAAGAGTAGGAAGGTGATAGGGTGCAGGTCATATGAATGGTGATTTTGTTGTTTTCTTTTCTGAATGAGTGCCTATGTGTGTGTATGTATATAACTGCATTAATGTCTATGTGTGTGTGTATGTGTGTGCGTGATTGTGTGTGTGGTTGGGTAGATGCCAAAAACAGACAGTGGTGAAGTGACAGGTTTGTGTCTGTGTTTGATTGTGCTTACGATAGAGAGAGGGAGAGAGAGGAGGGCGAGGTAGAGAGACAAAGGTAAGACATACTTCAAAAGATTGGGTAGTAGTCCTTTAAGAGTATAAAAATTGACTATGGGGTGATATATAAATGGGACCATATTATTAAAATTCAAAGAGGTTATCTATATTAATCATTATTCATATGAGTGAAAGGTGTGTTTTTGCCAGTGCATGCACCTATAGGATTTGTCGACCATTGTATTTATTAAAGGGACTTTAATAAATATATATATAAACAGTAAAGCGAGTAGCCACATCAAAGTGAAAGATGAATGTAACTGCTAGTTTAACTCCTGGTGGCTGATAGGAGTCAAATAGCTGGAAATTAGCCGGTCCCGCGAACCTGTCAGCTATTGGGTGTAGTAGGGGTTCGCTCTGCTAGTGATATATTGTATATAAAAGGTGCAGAGCTTGCACCGAAAACAAGCTGGCGAAGAATCCACCTGTGGTTAAACTAGTAGTAAGATTCATCTGCCAATTTGATGTAGCTACTTGCTTTACTGTTTAGTATAAGATACTACTTTCTACCGTCTTGAGATTTTATAACGAGTTATTTTGTTTATATATATATATATATAGGGAGAATTCACAAAAAAAAGACGAAGAGGGATGGTGTAGTCAACAGATGTATTAGCGGAATGCTAATAAGTGTATGTATTCATATATATGCACTGTTATATATATATATGCCCAATCCATAAAGGGTGAAGCAGAGCAGATGCCAAAACCTATAGGCCTATCTCTCTGACTTCACGCATCAGCAAGTCATGGAACGGATAGTCAGAGGGAAACTAATCGCATTTCTTGAAGAAAATAAGTTGCTGAGTGATATCTAGCATGGTTTTCGACCATGTTGGAGCTGCCTGACCTAGCTCTTACAACATTATGACTGGGTGTTGAGGCAGTTACTCAACAACTCAAATGTGGACGTAATATACCTAGATTTTGCAAAAGCTTTTGACAGGTGGATTATTGTATGATATGTTAGTTAGTTAATTTTTTTGGCTCAAAAAGCAAAAAGCAAGGCCATGTAGGGGGACATGGAGTTATGTACAGGATATGCCACAAACTGCATGATCTCGGCATATCTGGAAAACTTGGAGAGTGATTACATGACTTTCTGAAATATAGAAGTCAGGCAGTAGTGGCTAATGGAGCCACATCTATGGAAACACAAATAGTGAGCTGTGTTCCACAAGGTAGTCTTAGGACCACTGCTTTTTATAGTGGCCCTCTCACATATGTCCTCAAGAACCCGGATAGCCACTCTGGCAAGCTATGCAGACGATATGAAAGTCTCGCAGAAAATACAGAACCCCAGCGATATTGCTTATCTGCAGCAGGAGTTGGACTCAATTAACAGATGGGCTGAGGATAATAATATGCAGTATAATGCTGAGAAATTCCAAGCTCTGCCCTACCAGAGTCCAAAACTGAATGTGAAAATTACAGGGTACACTGATCCACAGGAAATTTCAATCCCAGAGCCTAAATCGGTGAGGGACCTGGGTATCGACATGAGTGATGATACCTCTTTCCAAGTGCACATTACCAGGATGGCGACAAAGTGTAGACGACTGGCTGGATAGATCCTGATACTATTCAGAACTAGAGATAAGGAAACCATGATGGTCCTCTGGAGGACATTCACCCTCAGCTTCCTGGATTACTCCTCACAGCTATGGTCACCCATCAGTGTGAAATTAACAGCGGAACTTGAAGCAATCGAGAGAAGATTCACAAAGAAGATCGTCCCTTTGCAACTGCTGAGCTACTAGGAAAGGTTGAAACAGCTAAGACTCTACTCCCTGGAGAGTAGGCGGGAGAGGTATACAGTAATATACATCTGGAAGATCCTTGAAGAAATTGTGCCAAAATTTGGCATTGAAAGCTACAACAATGCTAGAACGGGACGGCAGTGCATAGTGCCAAAGATACCAGCAAGGCCATCGCACTTCAGGACCAGTTACTTCGACAGCCAGGGTTTCAGGCGCCCACAGCTTTTTGATATTCCCCCAAAGAGCCTGAGGAACCTGCACAAAGTAGATGTAGGAATTTTTAATTCAATGCTGGACTTCATGTCGAGAATCCCAGATGAACCTACATCACGGTAAGAGGTGCAAATGAGGGTAGCCCTATCAATCTCCATTCTTTACCAAGTGCCACATATTGGAGGAGGCTGTTAGTATTAACAGTGTAGCAAAACGGCGGTGCATCAGCATGACCGCAGCTCTGAGCCGAAACTACAGATATTATATATATATATACACACGTATTTATTCATTCAAAGTTTACATGATAATGTTAAGCTAAGTAGGCAAAGAGCGTTTAATTTCAAACGAAACTGTATTAAATATTTACTAATAGCTCTGCTGCTAGCTTAACATTGTATCAAAGAGAAGCAAAGTTTATAAGGAAGGACATACTTTTGCTGGGCAGCTGTATAATTCAGTGAGTTTTATGCGAAATGAAAGCTAATAATCCATGCGGAAACCATAATTTTCTATAAATGATAATTCCCGGACAATTTCCCTCCAGTTGTCATGGTTTCAGAGAAGACTTTTTTCAAAAGAAACTCTTCAAATAGAGCACGTATGATAACAATATAATATAAATAATGCATGACACATACGAAATATGCTGACAACCTGTTTCCTTAAAATGTGTAGTTTCTTTGAGAAAATATTGGCTATGGTTCGGTTGTAAATCTTAATTTTCTGGAACGCATGTTTATCTTTCAACTGCACTTACACGATTCTGGTAAAAGGCTAAGATTTGCAGGTACCATAGTAACGCAATATATATTTAAGAAATCGTTTTTCTTTCCTCGTGCAAACTATGATTATTTATACAACAATGGGAGAGTTAAATCTATAATGGACTAGCTCTACCTTAAAAATGGATGGTTGAAGAACTTCCCAAGAAAATAGCACGCAGAAATACATATGGAATGGAATTTAGTTTCTACAATGTTTCATGTCAAAAGAAATAACATCAAATTTTATATAGGAATATACAAATAAATCTTCTTATTATATTTCCATATAATTCTTTGGGAAATGCTATTTTCTGAAGATAATCCCTAGTTTGTAGTAACGGAAATTTTATGGAGTATAAAAAAAGTCCTTAAAATTGAATTATAATGGATATTATAAAACAGACATATATTTGTGTGTGTGTGTGTGTATTTATATACTTCTATCTATATATTCATAAATATATATATATATATATATATAATATACATATATCATATGAATATATATACAATGTATACATATTATTATATATATACAATATATATGAATATATATGTACAATAATTATATATATATATATATATATATATATATATATATATATATATATATATAGAGAGAGAGAGAGAGAGAGAGAGAGAGAGAGAGAGAGAGAAAGAGGAAGAGAGAGATAAACTATTGATTTATCTTTGTTTTAATCATACTTTTCTATCTATCTACCAATATATATATATATATATATATATATATATATATATATATATATATATGTATATATATGTATTCCCTCGTTCTTCTTTCTATAACTTCTCACAAGTAGAGAAAGAGACAACATCCACCGTTGAAACTAATCTTTTTCCATGCCACTTTGATACCATCAACGCTATGGTCATGTATGCCAGTATGTAAATATATGTATGTATGTGTGCGTGTGTATGTATGTTTGCATGCAAGCACAGATTTCTGTTTGTACAAACATAATGTTGTATGTCTACAAGTATGTATGACTTTCCAATATATTCTAAGCTTCTGGAATGAACATTTCACATATTTTCAGCATACCATCGATGGCTTATAGATGCAATCTCTTTAGAAGCAATGCCCCTTCTAGCTTTGTACATTCCAGCATCCACAGGTTGATGTTACAGCAATGATTAAGCATCAAAGGTAAAATATAAAGCTGAATTTTGATTAGACTAACTGCATAGTTTCTATTAGTCTGGCATAGGTGTTTACTTTGTCCTTAATCTTACTCATTTAATATATGTGATATGTGCTGTGCAAATGATATCATGTATAGCACGTGATTTCTTTGTCTGTCGTACTCTTGCCTTGCTTGAAGGCATGTATATATAGTGTTTATTTGTGCTTTATGTATGTATGCATGTATGTGTACATGTATGCATATATATGTATGCTACTTTATTCATTTATTGTACTATGTACGTATGTGTACATATCAGCATTTATATGCATGCTATATTCATTTACTGAAGGCGGCGAGCTGGCAGAAACGTTAGCATGCCGAGCGAAAAGCGTAGCCGTTACGTTCTGAGTTCAAATACCGCCGAGGTCAACTTTGCCTTTCATCCTTTAGGGGGTCGATAAATTAAGTACCAGTTACGCACTGGGGTCGATATAATCGACTTAAAACGTTTGTCTGTCCTTCCATATAGTTTGTATTGGCAGATGCAATTCAGTTTTCGTTGTCTTAAAGTATATATAATATATTGGAATCAGCAAGCATTTTTATGTATGAATGCCTTATATATATATATATATATATATATATATTAGAAGAAATGAGGTAATCAGAAGATCGGATGGTTCATATTTATAGATATTTATTTATATATTACATTTTTTACATATATATATCATATCATTCAGATTATTAGCGCTTTCTCCCATTCTAGTGGGGTTTTCAAATCAAATCAAATATATATATATATATGTGTGTGTGTGTGGAAAACATGTTTATATCTATGCATGTTACCTGTAATCATTCATAACATGAGTGAGTATACCTGCTATGTTACTGGAATATATATTTTCATCTTCATTGTTAATTTTCTGAAGACTGCATTGCATATTTTAGCCAGGGTCTCATTCTACAACTGAAGATTGTCTTGGAATATTTTCCGACGTACCTCGTGTTTGTGTTGTGCATCAAATCTCCAGTGTTAATTTCACAGGGTTCAAATCAGTTGTCACATCGACGTATATTACCCAGATCTTTATTCCTGGACGCTTCAGCTAATTGCTAGCTGTTTCCTGTAACTGTATCCAACAAATTCAGACCTAATATAATGATTGATATTTGATGATTGTCTAATTTACTTATCTGGGATGCAATCACTCTGTTTTCTAACGTTGTAGTCGTACATGGCGTGTTGATAAACAAAGAGCTATTCATCTACCATTCCTTTATTCTCTGGGTGTGTGTCTCTGTTCATCAGCAACAAAATACTTTTGAAGAATTCGTTTCCAAATCGAGGAATACTATTTGCCATATGTATTTAAATTTTAACCATGTTCCCAATTCGACATTTTGATATGCGGAAGATATAAAAATCGACATTCAAATTATATTTGAATGAACGCTATGCCTATGATTTTATGGTCATTTTTTTAGTAATAAGGGACAGGTAATAACAATTATCATGTAGAAATTTTGAGTAGGAGTTATTTTCCAAAGTGTAAAATCAACGAAGTTTGCCAAATGCTGATATCATTTATGCACCTAAATGGTGTTCTTATATATGTATGTGTGTATGCATGTATGTATGTATACAACCCCCACAAAAACACACGTGAAGGCGCATGCCTTAGTGGTTACAGAGTCGGTCTTAGGATCGTGAGTTTGTGAGTTCGATTCCCGGACCTGGCTGCGTGTTGTGCTCTTGAGCAAGACACATTATTTCACGTTGCTCCAGTTCACTCACCTGTAGAAATGAGTTGCGACATCACAGGTGCCAAGCTGTATCGGCCCCTTTTCCTTTCCCTTGGATAATATCGCTTGCGTGGAGAGGGGAGGGCGACTGCTGGTTTTCCATGAAAACAAACCTAGATTGTGCGTTCCCATCCAGACTTGTACCGCGGAGGGGAAACTCTTAGGTGCACTCACTGTCATTCGTGACCGATGGAATAGAGTTACACACACACACACATATGTAGTTAAAATCTGTAAAAAAACAAAAGACGAAGACAGGTTTATGAACAACAACCAAGTGTATAAGTTTGATGCTCCGGAAAATGAAGAAGTCATTTACGTTTCGACCCTACTCTCATCTCCACCAGAAAGAAATAAGAGAAAATAAACAGAGAAAGATTGAAAAAATAACTTGTAGATTTCAGCGGTCCACCATGGCCAATCGAGTGAATATGAAATATATATATATATATATATATATATATATATATATATATATATTCTAGCATTATTACCCGTCGTTGCCGGGTCATAGTGCTAGTGCATGTATATATGTGTACATATTACATGTACATCTATATAAATATATACATCTACACATAAAATACAAAGTTATATCTTGATATCGCTAGTAATAACAATATTCAAAATATGTAACAGACTGGAATTGTGAGCCCGTCTCTTGCAATTTCGATCAATTTTATCTTGTCCTCCCTCTTGTATAGAAGTGTGGCTACAATCCAGCCTACCTCTACTGCTATTGGGGGGTGGCATTTTTAATTTTTATCCGGGACGTCCTACGTCCCAGATATAAAGGTAAAAATAAGATATTTCCACTTTGCAAGTTCGATTCGAGTACTCCCTTGCATGCTCCTTTGACTCGAACCTTGCTTCTATTGTGGCGAATTTACCGCCTCTCGTTAGATATCTTTCATAGTCGCACCAAGACACTTTTCGATGCTGCTTTCCTCCAGGTATTCAAATCTTTTTCCTCTACATTGTATACTTTATAGACAATAGTATTTTCTTTAATTTAATTTTTTATTATCCATCTGGACTATTCCATTTCTGCACACTAATTTTATTTTTAATTTATTCCCATTCATGTGAAACAACTTATTCAAGTTCAAGTCATTGATGCAATTTTATACCAATTGCTATTTTTACTTTTGTTATGTTACGATTATATTATACTTTAGTTTGATTTTAATTATTACTTACTACATATAATTCAATTGTTATTATTATTTTTATTGTTAAAGTGAAAGTATCGGACATAAAATAGAGAAATGTTTTTTTTCACTTTTAACACATAATACTGAAATAGTGGAGAAGATATGATATTGCTATGGGCTCGCTCTAGGCAAGAAGTTGAACATTTTTTTTGCCCATGAAACTACATGGATCCTAAGTAAGGCATGTGTAAAATTTGAATGAAATTGGTTGTGTAGTTCTCAAGTTTTAGGGAATCGTAGTGGAGAAGATATGATATTGCTGTGGGCTCGCCCTAGACAAAAAGTTAAATTTTTTTTGCCGATGACACTCCCCGGACCCTAAGTAAGACATGTGTAAAATTTTAATGAAATTGGTTGTGTAGTTCTCAAGTTTTAGGGAGACAGACAGACAGACATTCTCAGTTTTATATATAGCGAGATTACATACAGAGGGCAGTAATAGAGAGACATAGTAAATAAACAGACCTTGGCTTGGTACATATATTCACACTTTTGCAAGTTTTAAGCTGTGTTTATCTATCTTATTATCTCCCACCTCCTCATTTGGAATTTGCTAATAGCACTCTTATTACTTCGAATCTATCCGGGTTAAAGGATCAGATTTTAATTTGAAATTCATTGAAGCATTTGGCTCTAAAGAACATACTGGATGTATACATATGGAATTCTCTCTCTCATATATATATATATATATATATATATATATATATATATATATAAAGAAAATGGAGGGGATCAATAGGCGGTATTCATCAACTTTTAGACATTGCTTATTTATTTATTTACTGAAATGACACTTACAACAATATACATACATGTATAACATATTATGCTTTACATATATAATATATAAAGATGTCAGTAATTATTAAAATATATAACATACAGGAAGCGAAATTGGGAAAATATCTTACAGCTGTTTTAGCCAAGAGGCAAAAATACCTCCTTCTACCTTTATCCCTCCAGTAGAGTGAATTAATTAGCCGAAGAAATTGAGGTACTTGGGTGTTTGTCTAGGTTTCGTCAGATATTTTAGAAAGTACATAAGGTTAAGTTATAAATACATACATAAGATCAATGACATGCTTCTGTTCTTCTTTTGGGGTTTTTTTTTTACCTGATACTGACAATATTTCTTGGGAAATGTTAGGAAATTATGAGCTTAACTTTTGATATGCTTGTGCTCGGTTAGTGTCATGTAACAGCCTTCGTGCAACGAAAGACTATTCAATGAAGAAGGATATGAGGCTAGACTTTGTAATTTCAACTAATTCACGCGTAATATTATAATGATTATGTCAAGAAGTTACTTCGAGTGAGTACCTATCTGGGGAATAGTCAGTCTTTTCCGTTACAAGTTAATTAATAATTAATTCGGATAATCAAAAATGTTGAACTCTCGTCATTGAAATCGTCAGAAGATCTGTCAAATTTCATTAGCGTAAGATAAAGAGATGTCGAAAATGCATTGTTCGCCTTGAAAGGAGTATGGTCTCAAATTAGGATCGATATTAAACATCAGGTTTACATGACACTCACGACTGTCATTTGTGCAGAAACTACACATTGTTGGAGAAAACTTTTGCAGCGTGAAGGTAATCTACTGCTACATAACAATAACACCTTGAATGTCTCTGTGGCTTTTATACATCTGAAATGGAACAACAATAATGAGTTAGACATTGACACTAACGTGCATCGTCGTGTATATTTTCCGCAGAGCAATGGAATTAATGTATAGAGGTGGGACAAAATATTTCTTAACGATCTAAAGAGTTCTTAATATTTGTGTATGTGAAAGAAGTGTTCGAGTTCTAAAGCGATATAGCAATGAGGTAGCATGTTCCTAATCCTGGAATGTAGTTCGGCTTAACGAAACATTCTTATTACTGGGATGCTTTTCACACAGGGAAGCAATATGAAATTGCCACTTTTGTTTCTGAAGTATATGATTCCACAGGGATCTCTGCCGACACGATGATAACACTATTTCTAGAAAAGGTGGGGTTTTGTAAGTTAATAGATGATTCACAACGCTGTATGTGAGTAGATTTCAACTAAGAAAGTGTAGGACAGCAGTGATTAAGAATACATAGATTGAAATAGAAACACCTTCATCAAGAACAAGGCAATAGCTTATGAAAAAAATTGTCGGTATTACTTGGATTAGTGGCAGATGTTTGACGTTGTGTGTGCAATGGAAGACGGTCTTCTGTTCCGCAATTAGAAGACAAGCCTTTGGGGGGGGGGATTGTTTAGGCGAAAACTGAGCAAATCCCTCTTCGAGCAAATGATTTGGTGAATGGTTAACTGTTGTCTGACTTAACAACTATAAATGACATTTCGTTTTCGTCAGATTTGTCCAGTTTCCTGAGGATAATCGAACCATTTATCTTTCTTCCAGTCTGAAAAATCCTACAAATATTCTCTCATTTAGACCAGTTAATTGAATACATAATTTGAAAATATTTGTTTATTCTGAAGGTGATTGTGTTGTTAGCTAGATTTGAGCAACCCTATGTTTTGAATGGGCCGAAAACTAACTTTATTTCAACCATTTATAAACTAGAAACACTGAATATATTTTTTTATGATACAGTTTCAATATCAGTTTTTGACTTGGTTTCCCTTCTTCTTCTTCTCCTTCTTCAACTGTGCTTTTGTATTTATCGTATCTGTTGATTTAGCTACAAAATACGTAAATACTTGCAAGGAACCTTTAGCTGCCTAAACCATAACGTGTATTTCTTTAAGAGAGACCATATCATAGTTGTTCCTTCTTTTCGACGTAAAAAAACTGTTCGGCAAGTGTGTACTTGTGTGTGTGTGAGTGTGTGTTAGGGCTCTATATATGAGAAGTTAAATCTCAAATCAAAGCCAGCCATGTTTCAGAAACTGGAAACTTAAGATAATTTACGTGTGTGTGTGTGTGTGTGTGTATGCACTTGTGCGTGTTTGTATGTGCGCTCGTGCGAGAGAGAGGGAGAGAGAGAAAGAGAGAGTATAAACGTGTTCACCATAGTTGGAATATCTTTGATCATAGCACTGTTCAAAGAAGTTCACCCGTGTGCTGGACAGCACATGTCTAGTTGAAGCAACGTCTTTAATTTTTTTTTTTTGTAGTGATAAGAGTAGCTAGTTAAATATCAATAAAATTACGTAACCTCAAAAACGGTTAGTCTGTTTTTAAAAGATAAAAATGATTTTCGTAATTATCGTGCAAATATACCTCAGTAGAAAAAATTTGGAAACAAAATCGATCACTTCCAAAAGAAAAAAAAAACAGAAGCCAATCCATTTATAATTGTTACTAACACTAACACATACCCAAAATAGATCGATTACACTGACCCGATCTTTCCTTACCTTATCATTTATTTAGTCGGCACAAGGGCGGTAACGTTGTGCAAAATACACATCGGTAGGATTTAAACACCGTATATAAAGAGATGTACAAAAACATGAGAAGGCACCTCGGCTGACGCTCACATATATTCCGCCAATACAACAGTCTTCTCCCATTCTTACATCAATATTATACACTTTCTAAAAGGCGGTGAATTGGCAGAATCTTTAGTAGACTGAGAAACATGCTTAGCAGCATTTCCTCCGTTTTGGTGTTCTGAGTTCAAATTCCGCCGAGGTTCACTTTCATCCTCCCGAGGTCAATTAAATAAGTAGCAGTTCAGTACTGGGGTCGATGCAATTGACCTTTCCCCTCTCCCGAAATCGATGGCCTTGTGCCGAAATTTGAAACTAATATTATATCCTTTCTACTATAGGTACGAGGGTTGAAATTTGCGTCGAAGGAGGCAAGTCAATTACAGCGAATCCAGTGCGAAACTGGTACTTATTTCATCGACCTCTCTATGATGAAAGCAGAGTCGAAATTAGAACGTAATGACTGACGAAATGCCGCTAAATATTTCGCCCGGCCTGTTAACGATTCTGTCAGCTCGCCATCTTTTACATCAATATTATATCCAAGGCGGCGAGCTGGCAGAATTGTTAGCGCGCCGGGCGAAATGCTTAACGGTATATCTTCTGACGCTACGTTCCGAGTTCAAATTCCACCGACGTCGACTTTGCTTTTCATCATTTCGGGGTCTATTAAATAAGTACCAGTTATGCACTAGGGTCGATGTAATTGACTTAATCCGTGTGTCTGTCCTTGTTTGTCCTCTCTGTGTTTAGCTCTTGTGGGTAGTAAAGAAATAGGTATTTCGTCTGCCGTTACGTTCAGAAATCAAATTCCGCCATGGTCGACTTTGCCTTTCATCCTTTCGGGGGCGATTAGATAAGTACCAGTTACGTACCGGGGTCGATATAATCGACTTAATCCGTTTGTCTGTCCTTGTTTGTCCCCTCTGTGTGTAGCCCCTTGTGGGCAGTAAAGAAATAAGAAACGTTAGCACGCCGGGCGAAATGCTTAGCAGTATTTCGTCTGTCTTTACGTTCTGAGTTCAAATTCCGCCGAGGTCGGCTTTGCCTTTCATACTTTATAAATTAAGTATAAGTCGCGTACAGGGGTCGATCTAATCGATTTAATTCCCTCCCCCAAAATGTGGTGCCTTGTGCCATGAGTAGAAAAGAATATTATATCCAATTTTGATGCAGCGGAAGTAAACCGGTATATACTGTCGGGCCCCGCTGCTGATATTGGGGTTTGCATTCTATGCCTTGGTCCGAGCATAGGACGGGGCTCGCCTCTTTGAGCTGGGAAATGAATGGAATGATTACTGTATGTGTTTTGTTGTGTCTACTCCCTCCTAAAAAATGGGGAATAGGCCTGGCTGTATATAAAAAATTAATTATATGCAAAATATATAGCGGCGACCCGGTACGATAGTTATCACGCCAGTGAAAATGCTTAGCCACAATTCGTCAGCTTTTACATTTTGAGTGGGAAATTTTGCTGAGGTGACTTTACCTTTCGTTATTTTGAGATGAATAAAATAAGTACTCGTTGAACAATGGCGTCGATTTAAACGACCCGACCTTGCCTCATAAAAATCTCAGACCTTGTTCCTATTATAGAAATGATTATATCCAAATTATTGAAGCTTAGAAATTTAGGGAATGTGTAGTATCAGCTTTTATTCAGTACTATACAATGGTAAAATGAAGGCAAGCGAAAACTTCACGTATAATCTAAAGGATATAATCTGCAATATCTGAAACATTGACTATTTGATATTAAGGGAAATTTATTAACTTATCATATATCTATCATATTGAAAGTTTCGCAACAGATACAGCATTATATCTGATAGGCAGCGTAGCCTTCCTGGTCATACCCTACAATAGAGTTATATATATATTTTCTTCGAATATCGTATGAACAGTTTACCTTCACTGAATATGTGTGTGTGTGTGTGTGTGTGTGTGTGAAGGCGTGTTACTTAGTGGTTAAGATATGAGTCCGAATCCCGATGGCGTGTTGTGTTCTTGAGCAAGACACTTTATTTCAAGTTGCTGCAGTCCACTCAGCTCGGGGAAAATGACTTGTATCTATGCTTCAAAGACGAGGTCTTGTTACAATCTTGTCGCATTTATGCTGAAGCTTCCCGGGAACTACGTTAAGGGTACGCGTGATTGTGGAGTGCTCAGACACTTGCACGCATATATATATATATGTGCAATATATATATATGCAATGCCTTCGACCCAGTAATTTGTAAGTTATTAATCCAGAGAATGTCAATTGTATACTTATTGTTCCAATATGACCTATTTGCGATACGCAGAGATGGAATTTAAAGCAATTTTGAGACTGACTAAATTGCTTATTAAATCTCACAGAAGTTAGGCCATCGGATGCGATTCCTTGATGTATTTATTCCGGCTTCCAGTGTATGAATCCCAATTACGCCATGGTAAAGCACGCTCTTCATGTTTTCGGACATGAGTAATCATGAACTCATCTTCGACGGGTATTTGGTGATTTTCTGGGGCTGTTGTATGAGATGTGTTGCTGTATAAGACCCTGCATTCCGTGTTCTGAGATGAAATTCCTTCCAAGAAGTTATATTGAAGCTTAAGAAGAAAAAAAAGTGGGTGGGGTCGGCTGTTAAATTATCGAGTGATGCCGACTCATAAGGGCCGGTTCCCATGGTGTATAAATTACCCACTTGGGCTGGTCGCCAGTCCATCGCAAGATTACTCAATTTTTACCAGCTGAATGGACTGGAACAAAGTGAAATGAAATGTTTTGCTCAAGAACACAACCTGTCACCCAATCCAGGAATCTAAACCACAATTGTACGATCATGGACCCTACCCCCTAACCACTAAGCCACGCGCCTCCACTATATTCTTACTACAGTCGAATTATTTCAAAGGTTATTGTATAATCGATGGCGTCAAACTTATAAAAACGAGATTGATTAACAAATTCTAATGAGCTCAGAAAATTAACTATGTCGGGTGAATACACAAGAGCCTTACGCATTTGATTATGCAGTTGCTTAATAAAAGCTGTAGCTGTTTGGCAACTCAGATGGAACAATGTTGATTTTCTTTTTAATCGAAACAACTGGTTTATTAAATTTCTTCTTTATTCTTTCGTCTTCTATCGTCATAGAACTGTATAAGAAACACGCACGCACACATAAGTATAGACGCGTATACAGGAGAGGCTGTGTGGTAAGTAGCTTGTTTACCAACCACACGATTCCCGGTTCAGTTCCACTGCGTGGCACCTTTGGTAAGTGTCTTCTACTATAGCCTCGGACCGACCGAAGCCTTGTGAGTAGATTTGGTAGACGGGAGCTGAAAGAATCCCATCGTGTGTGTGTGTGTATATATATATATATATATATATATAATTAGAAAAAAAACACCTTTTATCAATTCAATAATGAAAAATTAAATTATGCCATTTAGAAAAATTACATATTATAGAAAGATTAAATATAAGATAAAACATATAACGATGATTAAGTAATGTGCAAAATAACAAAGAAAACTTATATATTTAGTATATATAAATATATAAGTATTATATATATTTATGTATGTCTTCCTCTCCCCACCCCCGCCAACATCGCTTGGCATCCGATGCTGGTGTATTTACCTTCCCGTAACTTAGCGGTTCGGCGAAAAGAGACCAATAGAATAAGTACTAGGCTTATAAATAATAAGTCCTGGGGTCGATTTGCTCGACTAAAACGTGGTGCTCCATCATGACCGCAGTCAAATTATTGAATCCAGTAAAAGAATATTCATGCATATTTCGATTTTTGCAGTTTCTGTGACGTAAATCTCGCCAACATTGTATCAATCAACCTAAACCAAAACGCAAAAGGTAATTCGCCTAAGGTGTTACTTAGAAGGGCCGAACAGAGAATCTTGTTGATGAGAAGAAAACTACTGAAGCATACCGGTATCGTTTCGAAGACTGTACACTATTGTACAGAAGCAAATACGCAGTAAAGAAGCTTATAAAAATTTATGTCGTAGTAGCGCAACTTGAGGCATGCATATAAAGAATATCAAAATTTAATGATGATATAGAGAACTGTTTGTGCCAATCTCCTCTAACCAGAAATGAAAGGACATGAAATAAAGGCAAGTACTTTTTTCTGTCGATATCTTTTGTCGAACCGCTAAGTCACGGGGACGTAAACACACCAGCATCGGTTGTCAAGCGATGTTGGGGGGGACAAACACACAGAAAAACACACACACATACGACGGGCTTCTTTCAGTTTCCCTCGACGAAATCCACTCACAAGGCTTTGGTCGGACCGAGGCCATAGTAGAAGGCACTTGCCCATTGTGCCACGCTGTGGGACTGAAACCGGAACCATGTGGTTCGATGGGCTAATTAAAACTTAACTAATTGCACTATATAAAAACAAGTGACGTGAAATAGTTCTAATATTTCGGAGGAAGTCAATTTTAGATTTATTATAAATATGGGAAACCGATATTTTATATTTAGAAAAAAAAAAAAAAGAACTCGGCAGAAAGGTTTAAAGTATATCACATTTCATTGTACAGGTATAGATAGGTAGGACGATTAAGAAGTTCGCTTCGTAAATATGATTTCGTGGTCAGTTTCATGGTCACTTCATATTGGAGGGATGTCTGGTAAGTTTCATTTCCAATTATGGCCTGACTATCAGTGCCTTCTCAATCATCTTCAAAGAGGACGACTGTGCGAAAGCTTGCTGCTTACGTGCATGCGAATGCGACTGATACGTTTGTGTTTGTCTCTGACACTTCAACGCACAGTTTGCCTATGTTTACATAACTGCAGCTCCGTAGCTTTACAGTTTCGCAAAATCCAAAAGACAAAATAAGCACGAGGCTTTAAAAATAATCGTTATTGTTGCCGATTTGATCGACTAAATTAATCTAGTGAGAGGCACAGTATAAATGAATGTAAGAATTCTAGGAATTCTAATTTCAATATTACCTACAGAAATTTGACCATGGTACTGTCAAATTTGTAGACCTATGTCATAAGATGTTTGAAATGGGAATAAGAGAGAAGTGTTTACGAAAGAACTAAATGCATTGTCATTCTTACTGGAGAATATAGAAAACGGCAACCAGGCAGAATCGTTCGCATGCTAGATAAAATTCTTAGCGACAGACATTTCGACGGTCCTGTGTTCGGATTCATCCGATGTCGACTTTGACTTTCACCCTTCTGGATCGATAAAGTTGAGGAATGGGATCGATGCAATCGACTTAATTCTTCCCCAGAAATTGCTGGCCCAGTGCTAAAATGTTACACCTATATTAGAAAGGGAAGCAACTGATGTTGGACACTTTTAATCAACACAGCCATATCAGAGTAAATACATACCTAGTTTTATAATTGTTTTTGAGAGACTTCTTGAAAATTTATCGAAATTTATAATGTGCCAAAATTTTGATCAAATTTTTATGATCGAAATCTGTATGGAAACTCTAATTAATTTTAGTTTATAGCCGCAAAGGGAAAGAATTTTATGAAGCATGTCAATGGCGTAAACAGAATATACTTAAAACATGTCGGTCTATGTTTGTGTATGTTTCTAGGTTTGTGTGTGTCTGAGAGAGAGAGAAATTAAATAGACAGATAGAGAAAGAAAGTGGAACAGAGAGGGAGAGAGAACAGGAAGGTAAAAGATACTCGGTGAATAAAAAAGAGACTCTAAATATAGATGCATAGGTACACCGATAGCCATACAGAGTGACAGATAGAGAGGAACTTAGAGAGCCAGATGGTGAGAAATAAAAGGTGAAAAGAAGAGAAAAGTAATAAGAAAGGTGAAAAATATACTTTTCAGCTCCAGACGGCACAAGGCACGAAATTTTTGGAGAAGGGGCAATCGATTAGATCGCCCCAGTACACAA
>NC_042999.1:65549451-65601826 GCF_006345805.1 Octopus sinensis | reverse complement strand
AACAATAATATTGTGCGGAAGAAATTTATAAATCTAAGGAATTGCACTGACTTAGTGAATTATATTAGTCGTAGTAAAGGAATATGTCTCACATCTCATTTTTCACTGATGGGAATGTAATGATGCGTAAGCATTTCTGTAAAGCCGTTGAAAGATTAATTATTGAGATAGACATAAACACAGTCAAGAATATAGCAATATTTGACAGGCCGGCCAAATTGCTTCACGGCATTTCTTCTGCTCTTTACGTTCTGAGTTCAAATGCCGCCATGGTCAGTTTTGCTTTACATCCCTTAGGGGTAGATAAAATATCGCACCAACGAAGTAGAGAGAGATGATGTTTTCTATTAACCCTTCCCCATTAAACTGATAGCTTTTTGCCAAAATTTGAAGCAATATCTACCTCGCCCTGTCTTGGCTTGCGACCTCAAATACGGAAGTAGTACTTGGGTCACGATTTGAACCCTTCTGAACTTACCGAAACCCATTTTTCTCAAGTTCTGTGAACAGTCGATTTCATCCAAAAAAGGTGACAGGCAGACAGACAGGAAGAAAAGTGAAGGAAAAGAATGCTCCTGGAATCATTTCCAGTAGAAGTTTTGTGACCTCATTATTGTCCTTGAAACGACGAAATGAAAGTTTGATTTCGGCCGGGTCGTTTCCAAGAAGTAGAGATTCGGAACGATTACCACATACCAATCTGCATGACACTTTAGCAACTGAGGAAATTTGCAAAGATTTATAAGAAAAAAAAATTAGAAGAATATTATTTCACTCTCATCTCTCACGTAGCATGCAAGAAGAAGAACAACAACAACAACAAGTAAGAGAAGTAGGACGAGGAATAGGTTGAAGAGAAAGATTACGATGAGTTGAAGGTGATATTAGGAAGAAACAAAAGAAAGAATGAGAGAAGGAAGGGACAAATAAGAAGACGACGAAGAAAGTGAACAACCACAACAACTACAATTACAAGCACAAAACTAACTATAACAATATCAAAAGGAGCTGACGGAGGATATAAGACTATGTTTATCGGCACGAAAATGTGTCTGTATTTAAAACAGTGTCTAGGTTATGTTTATATTTAAAGCTGTGTCTAGTTAAAGCAGAGCCTGTATTTAATGCAGTGAAGATATTTAAAGTAGTGTCCACAGTTAAAGCAGTGTCTATATGGGAACGATTTTCCTACCTGATTTTGTGCTTGAATTATTTCATTCACTTTCATTTTGTCTTCTTGCCACTTGCACAGTTTTGGTAAATGTTGCATAAAATCGCTCATAAATTGACCGACCTGATTTGAATATTTTCAGTAAACTAATGGTGATAGATTAACTGAATCATTAGACTGTATAACGAAATGCCTTGGGGTATTTAGTTAAAATCGTTTACATTCTGAGTTCAAATTACGCCGGGATTGACATTATATTCCGTTTTTCCTGAATCGATAAAGGAAAAGTACCAGTCAATTACTGAGGTCAGTTTAATCAACTATAACCTATTGGAAATATGTGGCTTTCTATTAATCGTAGAAATCAATGTTTTCTTGAAAACTATTTGAACCAGATCTTGATTAATCAGTCAAATATTTTCACTAACATCAGGAAATATCTTCCGTCGATATAAAATTACATCCAAGAAGAAACTATATGATTATTTTTCTAGATGACTGTGTGTACTTATCACTCTAACCTTAGAATGTGTTAGACAGAATTCGTCATTGCAAATATATTTTATTTATTACCGACTCAGACAGCTGATTAATTTTGAAGATAGATGCACAATTAACAAATCGGCAAATATGTATTGCAAACTCAAAGAAAGAGGGGAAAATGTAATATATTAGACCTAAACAGATAAGAGAATCAGCTTATGAAACCGGCTGTACTTATTGCTTTTATTTCGTGTTATTAGAAAACTTGAAAACTTTTATCAAAGTCAGGAAACTGATCGCATGAGCCAAATATTGTCAATTTTGAGAGTACGAACCTATCACCATATACTTTTCACTCATTACCATTCCGTGATGGTTTGCTGAAGCGTTCATTGTAGTTTACTAAACTAATAAATAATCGAATAAAAAGTTAGAGCCTTATTTTAAGAATGATTTGAAACAGATCTCAGGGATTTTTCTAGAAAAATCCCTGAGATCTATTTAGTAACTCCTATCTTAGTATATTAAAGAAAATGTTTATTTGAGGATCTCATTAAGGACCAGGAAAATATATCTGAAGATTAATGAGTAGAGAGAAGAAACTACTTTCTCTAATACATTCTGATTTCAGTTCTCATCAAAATCGTCCATACATTTTCTTACCGTAGGGATACAGTAATTTGAGGTGATCCAGTTAACTATATGCTTTTGTTTCACATATCGACTTAGTTTTCAGACTATGGTACAAGATCTCGAAATTTAAACAATGTTGAGATTACATACATATCAATATTAAATCAGGTAATAGCAATCAATTTTCTGATAATATCTCATTGTTTTAAAACATTTTGTTGCATGCATTTTATATGTTCCTCAATGTTTAAATATTTTGCTGGCCATTATGTATTTCCATACCTCACTCTCATTTAACATTGGTTTCAAGTTTTGGCACGGGCACAGCAATACTTAGACCCCGAAAGGATGGAAATTAAAGACTTTTTCGGCAGAATTTGAACGCAAAACACAAAGAAGGCCGAAATACCGCTAAGCATTTAGCCGGGCTTGCTAACGGTTCTGTCAGCTCGCCGCCTTACAGTTACTTAATATGGATTTCAAATTTTGAAACAAGCTTGACTACTTCGGGATTACAACAGGCCCAGTCTTCGGCTGGTACTTATTTTATCAACTCTGAAAGGGATGAAATTCCAAGTCAACCTCTGTAGAATTTGAGCTCAGAACGCAAAGACGTACGAAATGCCGATATTCCTGTTGCCCGGCATGTTAACGATTCTGCTAGCTCACTGCCTTAACATGACTTAATATTGATTTCAAATTTTGGCACAAGGCCAAAATGTTGATGGGGAAGGGTAAATGGATTACTTCGAATCCAGTACTCAAATGGTACTTATTGTATCGACGCCGAAAGGATGAAAGGCGAAGTCGATGTCGGCGGAATGTATTTAAACTCAGAACATGAAGACGGACGAAATACCGATAAGAATTTCGCCCGAAGAGATCTTGACTTATTGATAAAACGCAAATAACACTAGCGTAAATGAGAGAAATAGTTCGATCGATAGGAAGAGATGCAGAGAGAGAAATGGAAGAATACACAAGGTGAATGTGCATGAAGGAAGGAGGTATGCAAAAGGTAAGAAAGGATTTTAAAAAGAAGGGTATTTGTTGAACGATGAAATTACATCAAGAAGAATAATTCAATGATTAAAATGTGTTCGAAAATGTTATGATGAAAATTGAGACGCTTAGTTATATATCTTAAATATTCATTTGACTTTCAAGGAAATTATGACAATTTCGATTAATTTCCCAATAATGAAAGTAGAGCAACATTAATAATCGTTTTTCCTATAGGCACAATGCCCGAAATTTAGGCGGGAGGAGACAAGATGATTATATCGACTCCAGTGTATTACTGGTACTTAATTTATCGACCCTGAAATGATGAAAGGCAAAGTCGATTTCGGCGGGATTTGAACTCAGAACGTGGAGACGGCCGAAATACCTATTTCTTTACTACCCACAAGGGGCTATACACAGAGAGAACAAACAAGGACAGACGAACGGATTAAGTCGATTATATCGACCCCAGTGTATAACTGGTACTTATTTAATTGGCCCCGAAAGGAGGAAAGGGAGGAGACAAGATGGTTATATCGACTCCAGTGTATTACTGGTACTTAATTTATCGAAAGGATGAAAGGCAAAGTCGACTTCGGCGGAATTTGAACTCAGAACGTGGCGACGGCCGAAATAACTATTTCTTTACTACCCACAAGGGGCTAAACACAGAGAGGACAAACAAGGACAAGCAAACGGATTAAGTCGATTATATCGACCCCAGTGTATAACTGGTACTTATTTAATCGACCCCGAAAGAATGAAAGGCAAATTCGACCTCGGCGGGATTTGAACTCAGAATGTAACGGCAGAAGAAATACCGCTAAGCATTTCGTCCGGCGTGCTAACGATTCTGCCAGCTCACCGCGTTGGAATAGCATTTTTAATTCCAACATTGCAATACTAGAGTCCATACGACTGACAATTCCCCCGATATTCGGTAGTAAATTACGATGCTGAGTATAGACCTGGTAAGCATCAGGTATGATATATCTTGAACCCTTGTTCTCAACCGAGATGTGATCCTAGGAGACATGTGACCTGTGGAAATGCGCGTAGCGATGCATTAAAATATTTCTAAATTCTAGCAAAGGATTATTGTTATATTAATATATTTATCCTACAATGTATTGGTAGAGTTCGATGAAACCCACCCAAAAATGGTTCACCAGTCATCGCCATTTGACTGTAGCCAACATAATGGACTAGGAGATTTATTTGATTTCACAACGTTTAAAAGATATATATGTTTGTGTTTATAAGACCTTAAAAGATATATGTGTTTGTGTGTGTGTGTGTGTGTGTGTGTGTGTGTGTGTGTGTGTGTGCACCAAAATTCGAAATCGCAATACTGTTATGTACGGTAATGACTTACCTCCCTTTGTCAATCATTAAGTATAGTGCTTTAGTAGCTTTAGAGTCAATTTAACTTTTATTTCAGCATAATTGGTGCTAGTCAGCACCCTTCTTCACTTTTGTCACCGATATTGATTTTGCCTTCAGGTTCTAATTGACAATAAGCCACTCTTTTAATTTGTTATGTACAGGTTTACCGTATTGAAAATCAGTACAAGATTTCAAAGGTTTTTCTTATAAGATTGACAAAGGAAGTTGAGCTTAACACTCGGCATTAAAAGCCGCTGACAAGAATTATGTTGGTGGACACCAAAATTAAAAATTCATTTCCCAGGCAATCGAAGATACTTTTATTTATATCTTTAATGCTCAACTTAGTTCCCTAAGGCTAGTAGTATTCATTTTGCTCCAGTTAGTAAACGAATTTAAATGTTTGTCAATTCCTTGCTTAGTATATATATGAGTCCACACACATTTATAATCATACACGCATTTGAATGCATGAATATGTATGTGCAGCCAGCCGTATCATTGATTAATTTCCTTACAATTATTTTAACCAACTCCTGCGTTAACACTAACAACTCTACTTACGTATTTGTATTTTAAGCTTGCTTTGTTTTTAAAATAGATGCATGTCTTATTAAACTCGACACTAAATGAATTTTATTTTCGAAATCGCTATCATTTTGTAATGAGGATTTTATTTTCTAAACCGCAGGAAGTAACACGGAAGGCGCTGATTAATACGCTTAATATTGCCTCTATAACGTCTTTAGGATGACCTCCGGAAATTTTGGGAGGAAGAGTAAAATTGTTTCAGAGGGTGACTTGGATTGATGCCTGCAACAGAATGAATTCCACTGAAGATAGCAAGAAGCAGATAATGATATTTTGATCTTAGCGGAGGACTAAGTCTGCAGCCCCAAACAGGAACATTTATCTAATGGGTTTCCAAAGAACTTCAGCCGATCAAATTTTACTTATGCGGTCAACTCGAAATGTCTGACTAGAGCATAGCATTTCAGCTGTCACATTGTTCACTTTGGGTGATCTTTCTTTAATCGTAGTGGCCTGGCCATTCAATGCTAGTCCCAACAATGGTGTTGAGGTATCATTATACGATTGAGTTTTGTGGATGGATGAGAGTTCTGTTGTCCAAAATCTCCGAAGACAACCAAAGTATTATTCCATTAGAGACTTTAGTCTTACTTGCAATAATACTAGAAGAAATGTTCTCAACACTTCTCAGATTTGCAGTTTACTTTTATATTTCTCTTTAGTCTCCTATGTTAAGACTTATAATAAAAGCAGCTTTGCTATGATCTTCCAGCTTTACGTCCTAAGTTCAAATCCGCGGATGTCGGCTTTGCATTTCAATCCTCAACCCAGGCTAAATAAAATAAATTTCCAGTCAAGTGCTAGGATCGAAAAAGACTTTAACTCCTGAATATTTAAACCAGTCATATCCAGCCAAAATATTGCACCCATTTTATGTTCAAACTATCCATATCCAGCCTGTCACACCTACACTACAAAATCATTCTAAAAATATACAATTACAAAAGTATAAGATAATGCTTAATTAATTCAAGAAAATATGAATAAATAAACATTACATTAGAGTAATATGAATACTAAAGGGTTAATTAAAATTTGAGACCATGTACCTCAATTTGAATCAGATAGTCGTTTAATCAACTTTGATAGTTAGCCTAACACTTAGTTATGTCTCGTAGTTATTGAATGCATTATTCATTCATCGCTTTTCCCCATAGTTCATCCATGCAATTTTAAAAGTACCAAATCCATTTTAAATATTAGTTCCTATGATATCGTTAGATCTCAGTCGCATTTATTTGTTCTCTCGTAGTAATTCCTTCACAGTGCAATAACCGACTCAAGTGCTACTGATTCAATTTGTGCGAGGTGTTCTTTAACAAACTGATCACAATCATTGATAATATCAACTTCACTGCTTTTCTTCCAACTCAATGTTGTAATCAGGTTTGCCAAAAGTAGCGTATAGTTGTATAAAGTGGGTTGTTTTTCCTTACACTTACTGTGACACGAAAAATTACCCACGCATTTTGGATGAAGAAAATAGAGCTAAGTGGTAGGATAGTGATCTGAAAATAAAACCGTTTTAGTGAATTAAAAGAAAAACATTAGCGTTAATGAAATATCTTGCCGAAGGCAACTATGTGTGTGTGTATTCATTTTTTGTTTATTTGCTTACTCACGTTTGTATTTATATATTTGTATAAGCTTCTGTTTACAATATACAGGTGATAAACAAGATTGATTATAAATTGAATCAGTGGCAATTATACAAGATTTATCTGACATGTAGACGAATTTGAATAATTTCAATTTGATATTTGATTGGAACCTATATTACTTATTCATTTGTAGAATCCATTAGCTATAATTATTTATTTAACAAGATATAAAGTGGATCATTACTGGTATCTGCCCCAACCATGATAAAATGACCCAGGAAAATAATTATCTCATTTATATTTTAATCGATTGATACATTAAATGGTAAACATGAGGAAAGAGATCCTGAATAATCTAGCTTAACTGAAGTGCAAATTATGTGTTATTGGTGAATAAAACTAAACCACCTGATGCTGTTTGCATTATGATTTTAGCCTCTAATGATATGCTTAATTGTACGTCATCGTAGTTTTATGAAATTTCTCTTACACATATCCATCTTTGTTTTATCGACACCACTATTATATCCATAATTTAGCAATAAGATATCTGTAAACTTCCAGTTGATCTGATCCATGGCAAACATTAGTATTGCATTAAAAGATTATAAAGCTTAGATGCAAATTGACTTATGTTCCTCGGAATAATATAAATGCTTTTATTGCAGTGATTTGTATTGGCCTGTGATTACGTTGGCTTAAGGACGTGTTAGGTTTGTAATTCACGACAAATCTTTCTCTAATGAGGTTAGTCTACAACTAGATGCATAGCTAATATCATATCAATGATGTATATGTGTGCGTAATTGTCAATAGATCGATTTAAAATGCAGCCTTATATGAAAACTCACTGACACAGTCAAATAAAGATTTTGAATAAATGATAATTATTGCCATTAACCTCATTGAACTTTAATTTATATTTGCAGTGTTGAAGATCGTCTAAATGATCCACGTTTGATCCTCTCTGGTAACCATATTTTGTCATTTACATCAAGGCAATTGTAAAATGTGCATAAATGTCAGTCTTCATGTTTATGGATTAAATTATGCTGTTTGTTGTCGCTGTTGTCATTATTGTTGTTTACTTCCAAGGTCAACTATGATTAAGCAAACAGCCGTTTTAGATGTCATGTAAGATTATACTGTCTAATACGCCATTTTTTCTTAATCAAAGGGGTAGAATGTGATTTGAGATTTGGCTGCAGAAGGTCACTCCCATACATGAAAAATTACGCTCTAAGATTGATTCCGGGAACTATCTAGTTATCTACATCAATCTTTAAATTCATATATCCAAGGAGCCATCTTAATTGATAAATCATTTGAAATCGAATGACTAAATTCCCTTCACATGATATATTGATATCACGTTTGTTTCAAATTATGGAGCTCATATCAAATTATTTGCCGAAGTGTTTAATAATTATTTAAATTTGCGTCAACGTACCTAAAGCAATGAGTCTCAAATTGAAATCTAAAATTTAAGCTATAGTGACGACGACGAAAACAACAACAATAATAATTATTATTATTACTATTACTATTACAATACACAATAAGAAGAGCGTGATAAAATTTGTAATAGAGATTGACTGTGTTTATTGAATTGTACAATATTCCTAATTCCTGTATTTCTGTTTATTTTTCATGCTTTTCATTTTTACCCAAGAAAGGCAGACATTCTGTCGAAATATTCTTCATTTGAATGAACAAAGTCAATCTGTATTTATTAAAATCCGCATCGCATTGTTCTTATTGCGTATTTACCTTCGTTTTATGGAAATGTGTTTAATCAATTTTCTTTCGTTGTTATTCTAAATAATAATAATAATAATAATAATAATAATAATCATGAACATAATGCTGAGCACATCTCAGCAACACGCGGGTGACGCAGGTGATGTAGTCCAAATTGGCCTGAAACTATCAATTGTCGGATAATACTTCTGATAATAATAATAATAATGATGATTATGATGACATAAAATATTCTGAAAGAATAAAATTGTCAACGGACGAGGAAGTGAAAGAGATTGACAAAAGGATACAAGCATCAAAGCCAACGAGAAGAAACGAAATTTATGTTGGGAATATTTGCGTAGAGTGAGAGAACTCTTGAAACCAAAACTAAATATTATTAATATTATCGGAACTGAATGTTATTAATATTATCTGCGCTAATACGTCTAGGGCCTTAAGCATAATATGGTATAGAGGTGGTATAGGCAAATGGACGAAGAATGATCTAAAAATTATTAACGAGGTATAGGTTATTTCATCCTCAAGGAGATGTCTATTGGCTGTTTGTGAACAGGAATAAAGGAGAATGATGTTTAATAAGTGCTGAAGATTGTGTAGACATGAAGATAGTAAATCTCAAATAGTACAGCCACAAAAGCAATGGGAAGTTAATTAAATCGGTAAAAATGTATATCAAATATGCTTGATGAAGGGCAGAATAAGTAAGGCGTACAGCTTAAAAAGGATAGGACCTTCCGTAACAAACATATACAAAGCAAATTCTTTGCATCTACAGACGTATTTCGAAAAGAGAACGAACGGAATTGACTGAAAAAAAGTGGCCTGAATAGAGGGAATGCTTATGATTACTCAGAAGCAAGCATTGCGGACGAGAAGCATCAGTGTCACTTTGATAGCATGCTCTACTCTCTCATTCAGTAATAATAATAAATTACTTATTTTCGTTAACAGTTTAATGTCTAGAGTTTCCACCGTGAATAGTTCTGCGCTAATATGAGTTAAGTATTAGAATTTAGATATCAGTTTTTATAACTTAAATAGTCATAATAAATGCATAAGTTTGTACGCTGGTTGAATTTATTTACATAGAAAATATGTTGGGGCAACATACATGGGGCTACTGAAAAGTTCCTGGCTTTAAGGTAGTCGCAAAAATTCCCGGTGGGAGGTCTAACTTACCGAGTTATTTTGCAGGGCTTAGAAAATTTGAAGGGGCGCTGCAATTAGCGTACGAATCTGAGAAGATTGAACAGAATCACAATTAACTGATCCACCTGCATTTTTTCTTTTTACCCAAAGTCAGAACCTTGTCAGCACCCCTCGGTTGTATAAAGCTATAAATTTTACAGGGTTGGTAATATTTTATATTCCTATCAATTGAACATTTACTAATGGTCTGACTTAAGTTACATTTTAAGTAGAGACCAGGATGAATGGAACGACAAGTTTCGTCTATCGGCTTGCTTAATCAAACCGTTAATCTCATGCCAAATCTCAATATTGTCTTTTTGGAATTCGAACTGAGTTAGACAGTGTTATTAAAAGATGCATCAGTATCTCTTGTTGATATTAATCAACGATTTGCGTTAAATTAATACTTGTTTGAAATTTAATTCACATCAAATATTGAATAGTAAATGCTTGTTTATGCCACTGATCCAGCTAGTAAATGCAACTTGAAACACAGCAAACTGTCATATGATCTCTTTCCTAATGAGTAATAATCCTGCACCCAATTATTGTTCCTACTGTAATTATATTGATATAACTCATTGGATGGAAGGCGTAACCAGTGACAAATAAAATATAAGTTGATGAGGAAATTGCTCTAAATTATTTGAGGCAATTAGTAACAGCCCATTAGGATATAATTTCAAATATTACAGGTTTTAATTTTACTTCTCATCTCATCGAATTTGGTAAAAGGAATAACAGCAAAGTGGTTATATTAAAGTGGATACAACGATTTTAATATGAAGCGAATATGTTAGAGGGGTTTATACAATCACTACACAAGTATCCTACAAATATTCTTTCAACAGCATCTGCACCATAATTAGAGATAATTTATTCAGAATCCAAATGCAAACCAACAAACAGTATTACTGTATTATGCCAAAGAAATTCATAATTAATTTTTAATAATTAACACACAGCAAGGCAGCGAGGGGGCCAGAATCGTTTATATACCGAACAAAAGCTTAACATTTTGGCCCGATTTTAGATTCGGAGTTCAAATTCGGCCGAAGGAAACTTTTACTTGTATCATTCTGGGGCCGATAAAATAATACCAGTCAAGCACTGGGGTCGATGTAATCGACTAGCTTCCATTCTCCAACCAAATCTCAGGAATAGTGCCTATAGTAGAAAGGAATATTGGCACACGACGCAGTGGTATAACCGTTAATATACCGGGCAACATCTTTAGTGACAGTTTGGCCCGTTTGAATTCTGCCGCGGTCAGTTTTGTCTTTTATCATTTCGGGGTCGATGAAATAAGCACCTGTCGCGCTCTCTGGTTAGTAATTTTCCGATCTGAATATTTTGAAATGCAAGGTCTACTCCGGTAGGAACTGAACTCAAAATGTGAAAGGACCTAATTAAATGCAGTATGGTAGTTTTGTCTGCTGTTGCATCGATTTTGCCAATTTCATCATCTCCTATATTGAAACGAGCCAACTTTTATGATAGACTTAGTGTTATTTCGAAATGTGTGTGAACAAGTATAGTATAAATAGCAAAAAAAAAAAAAACAGAAAAAGATTAAACACATTTCCATTAAACAATAGAAATGTTTGCTCGGAGATAGAAATAATTCTTATAGTGTTAATGTAAAGCACAGCCGGACACGTGCAACATAGATACACCGTATTATGACAACTTTGTGTTCGTATCACATACTTTCTTTTATCTAGTCATAGTTATTTATCATTTCTTCGAGCCAAACATCGTGGAAATACCAAAATTCGAGGTGTTTGATATATCAGAGAATACATATTTGTTCAAATGACTAGTTAGCGTAAGCGAACTTGTAAATGTCAGCCTGACTTCGCGATTCTAACATTTTCTTCCTTATGCCAGTGAGTGTTAAACGTGTTAAACGCATCTCCTAACGCCTTAACTGAAAGCGTTAATTCTGGGTACCAAATTGGAAAATAAATGTACAACCCTTTAAATCATCAACATCATTCAGTTGTCAAATAAAACGTTGATCAAACGTACAAGCATAGGAAACATTTAGTTACATCGTAGAAAATGGTGAGTTATCCGTTTCGCTCAAATGATTTAAAATTCAGACATGTTGTCAGTCTTAAGTTAATGATTTTGTTTAATATTAGAGAATTGAATAAGGTGGTGATATGGCGGAATCGTCAGCACACCGGGAAAAATACTTGCCGGCATTTCGTCCGTTCTTACGTTCTAGTCTCAAGTTCTGCTGAGGAGACCTTCACTTTTTAGCGTTTTTGCAGTCAATAAATTAAGTGCCAGGTTCGATGCGATTGACTTATTCTGTCCCCCGAAATTGCTGGTGAAAAATTTGAAATGCATATTATAGAACTTGAACGTTTTGTGGAAGCAATATTTGCGAGCAGCATAGAGAAGGCAATGATATCAAATTACGTGAATAGTACAATCTGTTATTATATACTTAGTTCCCTAAAGGATTTCCAGTTTAAAAAAGAAAGACTAAATATAGACATAACTTTTCATAGAATAGACTTGAAGATACCAATTTTTAACTTCACCCATACAGAGAAACATACATACACACACACAGCCAAACACAAACACACACACACAGCCAAACACACACACACACACACACACAGCCAAACACAAACACACACACACACACAGCCAAACACAAACACACACACACACACAGCCAAACACAAACACACACACACACACAGCCAAACACAAACACACACACATAGCCAAACACAAACACATACACACACACATATATATATATATATATATATATATATATATATATGCGCCTGTATATTCTTTTCTACTCTAGGCACAAGGACCGTTCCCAGTACGCAACTGGTACTTAATTTATCGGCCCTCTGAAAGGATGAAAGGCAAAGCCGACCTCAGTGGGATTTGAACTCAGAATGTAAAGACAGACGAAACACTTTATGCAATTCACCCTGCGTGCTAACGTTTCTTATTTCTTTATTACCCACAAGGGACTAAACATAGAGGGGACAAACAAGGACAGACAAAGTCGACCTCAGCAGAATTTGAAATCAGAACGTAACGGCAGACGAAATTCCGCGAAGCATTTCGCCCGGCGTGCTAACGTTTCTGCCAGCTCGCCGCATTTCGCTGTCTGTATATTGATGAAACAAAATACACTTGAAGTGTTTAAAATGTATTTACACTTATTTGCTGTAAATTTCTCGATTCTGAACTGTTACCAAATGCTACGACGTCTTTTTTTTTTTAACTCGTTGGAAGAGAAGAATATCTCAAATGCATGTCAATATATCCCCCAAAATTTATTCTTTTTTGTGATGTTGAAATACATGCCGCATGTCCCTTTCTGGCGAGTTAAAATAGGTAGGGACTAACGTAATTAATATGGTAACTATTTATGACAAAGCAAATCTACTTGTAATAGCAAAATAATTAGCAAATGAAAAAAAACCTTCATATCGAAATTAAACAATAGAAAATCTATGATTTTATGAAAGGGAGCGTTGAGTTTAAAGATCTTTCGGCCTCGTGATACCTCGTCAGCGAGCAGTCTTAATCGCAAATAGCGCTTAATATATAGTATTGGATATGGAATTGATTAGATTTCTAATTAATTTGCCTTTAAAATTTCAGCGTCGAAGTGGATGACTTCAATTTCCATCATATACATTTAATTTTTCTTAATAATACAGACTTTTAAACAGGGAATCTAAATTCAATATCGGCTTCATTAATAATACCTTTGTTTTCGTTAATCAGGAATGTGTTCAGTATAGCAGAATATCCAAAAACAAACAAAGATAATCATATGTGTCGCCTTTTTACTAACAATACCAACGTACTGCTGTATTTACATTAATTTCATTTGTAAGCAAAATATAATAGTGATGAGATTACAGCAGCAGTTCTGAATTAGTAATATTCAATAGAGAAAGGTAAGAACCATGCGTCTCGAAAAGGTTGTCAAATTGCTATGTATAGAATGTTATAGAATGAGATAATGTCTATTGAAATTTGGTATTCTATAATGCTTTCTTCCAAATTGAATCAGATGCTCTGAAAATGTCAATCGAGACTGTGCAAATTCAATTGGATATCTATCATGCATTAATGTTTGAATATACATATACGAGACGTTCAGCTATCGAAACCATCTGTGATTAAAGCTGTGGAATAACTATGGAACCTTAGTAATATACACTGATTTCATATCAGCAGAACACAGGCAGTTCGAAGACCGTTCCCAGGGTCGTCTTCTTTATCGTTTTGTATAGAGATCGACGTTTTGCCGACAGAATAACTATTAAGTATGTGTGTGCTTGTAACTGCATATACATATACATATATATATATATATATATATATATATAATCATAGACGCTGAGAGGGAAAGTGATAGACAGAGGCAGAGACACGGAGAGAGATAAATTCATAGATTTGGTGTAATATGAAGAAATATAGTGTCGTTATACCGGAAATGGCCCAGTATATTTACAACGCTTTAAAGAAACCTTCCAGAACTTTTGGGGCGACATCTAAATTGCAAAGTAACTTCAGCTATGTTATTTATTTCTTTGTAACTCATATTGAGAGCGGGATGGGGAGTGGAATGAACACAGTCTATCTGTATTTAGTAAAATCCGTATCGCATTGTTCTTATTGCGTATTTACCTTCGTTATATGGAAACGTGTTTAATCAATTCTCTTTCGTTGTTATTCTGAATAATAATAATAATAACAACAACAACAATGAACACAATGCTGAGCACACCTCAGCAACACGCGGGTGTCGCAGGTGATGTAGTCGAAATCTGCCTGAAACTATCAATCGTCGGATAATACTTCTCATAACAATAATAATAATAATAATAATAATGATGGCGTTGTTTCTTGTTATGGTCAAGTCTGGTCAATACTTTATTGTAAATAGGTGCACATGCAATTCCATAAACAGTATTTCTATTTGAGGATAGCCGAGATATTCTAGTGATACTGATTTCCAAGTTAATGATTACAGCCGGGGATCGGATTAGAATTCCTCGAAAATAAAGAGTGTATATTAGAGATAGCACTGTCTGGTCTAGGATCATGTCCAAAATATTGGCGGTAATTAAATTGATAGTGGCGCTCAAATTTAAAACAAAAAATATTTTTGAAGACTCTTATTAAGTTTATGAATTTTTTTCCATAGTGTGGCCTTTTATAAGACTTGAAATTTCCAGGCTTTCGTTTTGCAAAAATGGGATATATTTGGATGTATGGTTTTTAAGCGCCTCGAAGATAAATGTTTGGACGCGACTTTGCGATTTTAGTCACGTCGTAACTCACTATAGAGACGTGGAATAAAAGATCGCCTTTGAAACCAAGAGACACCTCTGTAGAAAAGTGTTCTTATAGCTTTCATAGATATCCTAATACAGAATTACTTACACCTGGTATAAATTTATTCATATTCTTTAATTTCAGAATGGAACATTTCTATATGGGAAGGTAATCTTCGAGGATTTTGAACTAGGCAAGGATGCAGTTCCATTTCTAGTGATTTTTATCTTTCTGGAATGAAGGCATTTTCTGTGCAAATTCAAGAATAAAAGTATTATGATGTATTTTACCTATAATGGACAGACTAAGCAAACTGGACTATCATTCCATGGCACAGTGAGTCGCACTACTTATTAAATTTAAGCATTCAACTCTTATTAATACATCGTGTTTTATCGTTCATATACGGAAGCATACTACCATGTTTTCTACATACAAGAGATTGAAACAGTCTTTCTTACTGCCAAAACATAAGTTTGCTAATGTCTATCATAAACTTTTGTCGTTTATAATCCTCCAGAATTTTCTTTCTAAAAACGGTTATACCTAAACAGAACAAGAAAGAATATTGACGTTCCCTATAAGTAAACGATCATCGATATTACTGTTACATAGCAGAATCTGCATAAAACAGATCAATCGGGCGTTTGAATGGAAGCAAATTCGTCACCATTTTTCCTCCGTCTGCCACACATCTACTCATCCTGCAACAGCCTGCCGAACCAGATATACCATCTTAATGGGTAATAGTTGACAAGGTCAGAGGTGGGCTTAACTTCAACACGGAAAACACGAGAAACGCCGGGTCCAACAGCTAGTGTACATATATATATACATACATATATATATATACATACTATTAATATAGGATGACATTTTTTTACAGAAAAAAAAATTCAGCAAAATTGTGGCAGCATATTAAAATACCTTTAAAGAAATGAAATGAAATGAAAACGAAAATTGTGGCAGCATATTAAAATACCTTTAAAGAAATGAAATGAAATGAAAACGAAAATTGAGACGGAGTACATCAGAAGATCACAAGGAAGGTAATGAAGTCAAAGCTAAATGGCCGAATCTAGTGAAGGCTGTAAATACATGGGCTGTATCGTTACTTAGACAGAAGCTTCTGTAGAAGGGACAAACAATGTAAATAATACACAGATGCAGGGTTTACACTCACAACAGTCATATATGCACATACCCGTGACACATATATAAATATAGGTAGATAAATATATAAAAAATTAAATTCTTAAATAGATAGACAAATATATACATATACTTGTCACATATCTGCGATAAATATAAGATATAGTGATTGAAATAGAGATAGAGAAAATAAATAAACAAATAACTAAATAAATCTATATAAAGGATTTGACTACAAACAATATACGAAGCGAAACCATGCACGCAGACAAGAACTTTATGGAAGGACAAAACAATATGAACAACATAACTAAAATGACAACAGCAGCGGCGGTGACAACAATGGCGATAACAGCAACAACTTCTACGACGTTGACAACAACGTTGGCGAACACACAAACACAGAGAGACACAGAAACTGTTCCAAATTTTCGTCTCCTAGGACAGCAAGAACACAATGGGGTAGGAGGATAGGGCTACGGGGAAGGCCATACTGCTGCTAAGAACAAGGACACACACACAGAAGTATATACATGCACATGCATACATACTCATGCACACACAAACACGAACGCAAACGCATGCGCACATGAGGATACACAGAGAAGAGTAGCCTGGAGTAAGTGGAACAAGAGCGCACACGAAAACGAAAAGTGTCACTGAAGAGGTCACAGATGTGTGACAAAAGATGTCTGGACAATGGACATGAGTTAAACTAAAAGAATAAACGAGTGAAAAACAAATATATAGTTTTTGTGTTTATTTGACAAAAAAAAAATGACCACCCCGAAATACGATATGTGTTTCAGCACACAGTTTAATATCAGGGATCATTTAAAACAAATTGAAGGAGTGTATATTTTAGATAAAAAACGAACTTTGCTTATCTTAATTTTGAAAAAAATAGATATATAAAAATATCGCATTAGTTATGGGATGACCCAATATATATATATATATATATATATATATATATATATATATATATATATATATAAGAAAATAGTAAAGTGTGAAAAAACGACAGAAGGCTTAAATGTTAAAAAATATATATATTTGTGTCAAAATGTCTGGAGAATATTGGAAAAATTTTTTTCCTTTCCTTAAAATGACATAATTTTAAAATTTTTAAAGAAATTACCGGTTTCGCGTGTAGCTTTTCAAATATCTTGTGACGTTATGTTTATATTGCATGGAGTTATCGTTGTGTTTATTTTCAGGAGATTTCTCAATAAGGGGAGGTAGTGAGTGATTTCTTCCGGTGTAAGGGAGATAATCGCTTAAAATTTTTTTTTGCCTTTCCCTTGTTAATTTCTCTGTGTCAGTATGTTCGGATGGTTGAGTCTGGGTTTGTACTTTTCAGTGAAGAATGTTTCCTTGTTCAGTCTCATTTGCGTTGATGATCCGAAATTTTAAAATTATGTCATTTTAAGGAAAGGAAAAAAAGTTTTCCAATATTCTCCAGACATTTTGACACAAATATATATATTTTTTAACATTTAAGCCTTCTGTCGTTTTTTCACACTTTACTATTTTCTTATATATTCACCCACGTGCTTTACCAAACAAACTTTCTTATCTATATATATATATATATATATATATATATATATATATATATATATAATATATATATATATATGCGTGTGTGTGTGTATCATATGCATATATGTGTGTATATGTATATATATATATAGAGAGAGAGAGACACACACACATATATGTATACACACACACGAACGCACACACATATCTATATACATATATGTTTTATGCTCACACACAGATACAGAGTTCCTATATAATTACAAAGAAGATGCACATATTGATCGGTCGATAGATAGATTGATTGATTGATTGATTAATAGATAGACAGTTAGATAGATATGGATAGATAGATAGATAAATAGACAGACAGATATATAGATTCATTGTCAAATGATAGACAGATAGATAGATAGATAGAGAGGGAGAGAGAGAGAGAGAGAGAGAGAGAGAGAGAGAGATTAGACATTATCCTACCTGCTGGCATGGAAATATCTAATAATCATGTCAATTTTACTAGAATTTTTTTTTTACTTCTATTTCTTTTTCCTACTCATCTTCTTACCGAGAGTTATTTAGTAGTTGCGTAAGTGGGAATTCGTATGCTTATCAATGTTGCAGCAAAAAGGTATGATGTACTAACAGTAGTCTGTCGGGTTAAATTCAAGATATATTCTGGATGCAATATTTTATTCATGTCGTTGCAGCAAACTTTAAAAGAAGTTTCAAATTTATTTCGTTCCTTTTTCATATCCTGATATGATCAGCGTAGTATTTCAGCTACAATAAAAGGTAATATTGCAAAGAAGAATACTAGACATAGCATTTTACTAGAGAGATATCTACCTATCTATCTTACCTATCTATCTCCGGTGCTTACTTTGCGCTTACTCTGGTATATATATATATACTTTGCGCTATCTCTGGTATATATATATATATACACACATATATAGTTAATCCAAACATGAAAACACAAAGAGATAACACAACACGAGGACGTGAAACAGGTATAGTGTTATTGGACGCTGAGGAAAGAAAGGAGGATTCGACGTTTCGAGCGGAGCTCTTCGTCAGAAACATAAGGAAAGGAAAGATCCAAGGAAGAGAAGACGGAGGAAAGAATCGCGGTCACATTTTGCAGGTTGCGTAAAGTATTTGAGGACATACATTTTTGGGTCATTCTTGCATATTTGTATAATCTTTTTTCAGAAAATAATAATGGCAGACCCTTGGCTCATTTCAGAAATGAAGAGGCATTCTGTTATTGTGGTTATAAAGTATGAGCATAGCGATTTAGAAATATCTGGACTTTTAAATTTTGCCAGATCTTTTGTCTACAAAGTTCTTAATGAGTCAGGGTCTGAAGATAGAAACGTATCACCTGAATCGAAGCTTAAAACGCACTCTAAATGCTCTGAAATCATAAAAAAAACTGAATTTATCCAGCAAGTTTAACAGACGATAGATTTCAATCCCAGAAAGTCCATGAGCTCAATTGGAAAAGATCTTCATGTGTCAGAAGGAACAGTCAGAAATTTGTCCACGAAGACATCAGATATAACTCTTATATGACGAAGAAAGCAAAAGAAAACCACTACATCAGATCTAAAAAGATCTTAAACAAATTGAAACATCCACTAGAAGAAGACTTGACTTAGTCTTTCTCAAATAAGAAAAAATTCGACCGAGATCAAAAACTTAACAGTAGGAGTGGCTGTGTGGTAAGTAGGTTGCTTACCAGCCACATGGTTCCCGGTTCAGTCCCACTGCGTGGAATCTTGGGCGAGTGTCTTCTACTATAGCCTCGGGCCGACCAAAGCCTTGTGAGTGGATTTGGTAGACGGAAAATGCAAGAAGCCCGTCGTATATATATATATATATATGTTTGTGTGTCTGTGTTTGTCCCACTAGCATTGCTTGACAACCGATGCTGGTGTGTTTACGTCGCCGTCACTTAGCGGTTCGACAAAAAGCAACCGATAGAATAAGTACTGGGCTTACAAAAAATAAGTCCTGGCGTCGAATTGCTCGACTAAAGGCGGTGCTCCAGCATGGCCGCAGTCAAATGACTGAAACAAGTAAAGAGTAAAAGAGAGTATGGCTATGTGCAAACCATTCTGAACTTCCAAGTGTTATATATACAAAATTTGGTGCAGCTGTCATGGTTTTAGAAGTTGTCAGCAATGGAGGACTTGTGATGCCTCGGTACGTCGTTCCACAAAGCCTTAGAGTTATCTCGGCCGCTTACATTGAGGTCCTGGATACAATTGTTGTGTCGTGGATAGACATTGTATGCGATGGAAGGCCAAATGTGTTTCAGTAGGACTCTGCACTGTCACACATGGCTCTAGTAATACCAGAATAGATGGCTGAAAATGTTCATGATCACATAACCCCTAACATTTGGCTTCCTAATTTCTCAGATCTCAACCCATTGGACAATTACAAGTGGCACGTTGTTGAGAGAGAGGTCAATGAATATGCCCATAACACCAACGATTCTTTGAAAGCCGCCATAGTCAGAATAATGTCTAAAATGAACCAGGAGCACCTGATTCCGGCGTGTAGATGATTTAGATCTCATATAGAAGCAGTTACTGAAGTTGAAGGTGATTTTATTGAATAACATTATAGAAAAGAAGGTTTATTTTTATCCTCATAGTATTTTTTGATAAATAAAGTTACTATCTCTTATTATATATCTGGTTTTGTTTTTATAAACATAAACCTGTCCTCAAATATCTTACGCACCCTGTATAAATACATATATAATTTTCGAATGGAAAGAGGTTGCACTTTCACAGGAAATCATTTCAACCAAGCGTACAGCGCTTTAGTTCCATATGGATTAATTTTTCTGGAAATTGTTTTCGAATTAATGTTTATTGATGAGTCTTCCTCAACATCAGTGCTGAACACTTGTGAAGTTCCAGTTGTCATTATAGATGTTTTCATCTGCCCGATATCGGTGAATAGAATTTTAATAATTTAATATTAAAAAAACGTGGAGTGAGATTTATTTGAATAAAACCCTTGATTCATTACCACTGTGTATAAACTCTATACCTGGAATGACTAATTTTAAATACTAATGGATTTTACTTATAAGGTATTGGAATCATATATCTATACCATTCTGCCTAAATAATGGATCTAAAAATGCAATATCCCAACATATTTCACATCTACTTTCTTTTATTTCCTCCACCTCATTCTCTATCTTATATGTTATCTAAGTTAACTATTTCTTAACACTCCTCTCACAACGTCTCCGATGGATATAATAAATATCTTGGAAACAGCTGTAAGACCTATCTATAAATGTCTTAAAATCTACACAGCCTTGGTTTTTTATATCATTAAGAAAAAGAAAATGTATATATAATATATATATGTTTGTGTGTCTGTGTTTGTCCCACTAGCATTGCTTGACAACCGATGCTGGTGTGTTTACGTCGCCGTCACTTAGCGGTTCGACAAAAAGCAACCGATAGAATAAGTACTGGGCTTACAAAAAATAAGTCCTGGCGTCGAATTGCTCGACTAAAGGCGGTGCTCCAGCATGGCCGCAGTCAAATGACTGAAACAAGTTAAAGAGTAAAAGAGAGTATGGCTATGTGCAAACCATTCTGAACTTCCAAGTGTTATATATACAAAATTTGGTGCAGCTGTCATGGTTTTAGAAGTTGTCAGCAATGGAGGACTTGTGATGCCTCGGTACGTCGTTCCACAAAGCCTTAGAGTTATCTCGGCCGCTTACATTGAGGTCCTGGATACAATTGTTGTGTCGTGGATAGACATTGTATGCGATGGAAGGCCAAATGTTTTCAGTAGGACTCTGCACTGTCACACATGGCTCTAGTAATACCAGAATAGATGGCTGAAAATGTTCATGATCACATAACCCTAACATTTGGCTTCCTAATTTCTCAGATCTCAACCCATTGGACAATTACAAGTGGCACGTTGTTGAGAGAGAGGTCAATGAATATGCCCATAACACCAACGATTCTTTGAAAGCCGCCATAGTCAGAATAATGTCTAAAATGAACCAGGAGCACCTGATTCCGGCGTGTAGATGATTTAGATCTCATATAGAAGCAGTTACTGAAGTTGAAGGTGATTTTATTGAATAACATTATAGAAAAGAAGGTTTATTTTTATCCTCATAGTATTTTTTGATAAATAAAGTTACTATCTCTTATTATATATCTGGTTTTGTTTTTATAAACATAAACCTGTCCTCAAATATCTTACGCACCCTGTATAAATACATATATAATTTTCGAATGGAAAGAGGTTGCACTTTCACAGGAAATCATTTCAACCAAGCGTACAGCGCTTTAGTTCCATATGGATTAATTTTTCTGGAAATTGTTTTCGAATTAATGTTTATTGATGAGTCTTCCTCAACATCAGTGCTGAACACTTGTGAAGTTCCAGTTGTCATTATAGATGTTTTCATCTGCCCGATATCGGTGAATAGAATTTTAATAATTTAATATTAAAAAAACGTGGAGTGAGATTTATTTGAATAAAACCCTTGATTCATTACCACTGTGTATAAACTCTATACCTGGAATGACTAATTTTAAATACTAATGGATTTTACTTATAAGGTATTGGAATCATATATCTATACCATTCTGCCTAAATAATGGATCTAAAAATGCAATATCCCAACATATTTCACATCTACTTTCTTTTATTTCCTCCACCTCATTCTCTATCTTATATGTATCTAAGTTAACTATTTCTTAACACTCCTCTCACAACGTCTCCGATGGATATAATAAATATCTTGGAAACAGCTGTAAGACCTATCTATAAATGTCTTAAAATCTACACAGCCTTGGTTTTTTATATCATTAAGAAAAAGAAAATTGTATATATAATATATATATATATATATAATATATATATATATATATATATATATATAAACAGTAAAGCGAGTAGCAACATCAAAGTGGCAGATAAATGTCAGTACTACTTTAACCGCAGGCGGATTCTCAACCAGCTGGTTTTCAAATCTTTTTCTTCACCATTTATATACAATATATCGTTTGTAGGGGGAGCGAAAAACAACTAACCCCCAAGAACTGACAGGATGATGGGACCGGCCAGTTTCGAACGCTTTGGCTCACATCAGACGCGCACACCCGCGCAGTGGAGTGATAGCTGAGATCAGCTTCTGCCAGCGATATATTGTAAACAAAGTGACCATCGGTCACTGATTTGCAACCGGCAAAATATATAGTTATCCGTCTGAGGTTAAACTAGTAGAAACTTTGATGGGGCTACTCGCTTTACTGTTTAGTGCACGTTACTACTTCATTTCTTCTTAAGATTTTATGACTAGCTATTTTGTTTATATATATATATATATATATATATATAGTTCAGGAAAATTTAGATTCAGATGAATATGGTACTTAAGTCAGAGGCACCAGAATTTTGTATGGTATCACCCATATAAATACATGGGGTGATTATAATCAAAATAAGCAACAAGTATATCTTAGGTAATTTGGTACAATCGTTTCATGCTATTTCCTTTTATTAAACATTGTAAGTATTGCATCAGTTTTAAAATGTTGAGCAATCTTCAGCCAGTTATAGAAGTCTTCCATCAAACGGACAATGGCTGAAGATTGCTAAACATTTTAAAACTGATGTAATACCTACAATGTTTAATAAAATGAAGTAGCATGAAACGATTGTACCAAATTACCTAAGATATAACTGTTGCTTATTTTGATTATATATATATATAATATCTTTCATCTTTTATTGCCTCAGTCAACAGACTGCGTTTATGATGTGTCACATTCTGAAAGCGTTTTAGTCGAACGAATCGATGCAAATACTTATTATTCTCAAAAGCTTGGTACTTTTAGTTTCATTTATTTTTACGAACCGCTAAATTTTGGGACGAAAGTTACCAATTAGTTTTTATGAGAAATGTTGATAGCGCTTCAATCATCGTTCTTCTTTTACGTGTGTTCGAAACTGGTAGACTTTCACACCTACGGCATGGCATTTATCAATGTGTGAATATGAAAGCATAGGCAATATTACTAAAGAAATCTAGCACAGTTATGCTATCCCTATGTAGACAAAATATTAACAATTTTTCATTGAGCAAAATTGAAAACAGATGTTAGATGGAATGGTCATCAGCACGGAGTGTTAACGATTGGCCTGTAAATCGAAAAGAAGTAACAGGTCGAACTGACCCGTTATTTTTAGAATCAATTTGTAAATGATGTTCTCTATGACAGTATCACACTTTATCTCCGATGACTGAAAACCAGCTTCCTAATTGGAAAGCGCCGTTTCGTTCCATTTCAGTCAGATATTTAACAATTACTTACGTAGTGGGAATTAATATTCATACGCTTACAAAATATCGGTATTAAATCCTCTATCAGAACATTTAGAATCTCTTTCACAAGCGAATCTCTAAATAAAGAAATAGTCGAAAATAAACAAACACTAAATCAATGAAAAACTAGTCTAAAAATATATTACACTCTGCCAGTCTGCAACAGAGACATAAACAAAATACTAGATACGTTAGATATCGCACCGATTGAAATCATATCACACCAGCCACACTAGAATATATAAATCAAATGCAGACGAACAATAGAATATATAAACATATCATAAATAATAGCAGAAAACAAAAAGAACAATGAATTGCATTAAACTATAAATTAACTTGAATAATATACTACAAAAGGAAACTGCAGACATGTAAAAGTGTAAATACGTTCCTCGCACTCAATGTGATTTATAAATTCTACAGCAAATGTGAAAGTTATATTCGCGATTTCAACACTATGTTGCTACTACCCACTGCATTTACACGGGATTATTACATACTATACAGCACAAACAAAATTAAATATGGAAACGAAAATACTTGTGTACAACTCGTCAATATTCCCTAGACCAATAGATAATTAATGACAGAATACAACACGTATAACAATTTAAATTCTACAATTCTAATATAAACAAACAAACCATAAAGTCGCAAACTGAAATGTGAACTTATAATTTTAACGATGACTATTCAAAATTCTTGTGATAATATTTAAACAAATCATATGGTACTCACCAAAACTGAAAAAGCCATAGTAACGCCAGTATAACTTCATGCATAAAAAAAAAACAGGACAATAAAATACTACTATAAAACAAATATGAAAAAAAAAGCTGAAAATTTTAAAGCTACAAAATATGAAGCGCGTCTATTATTTATGATGTAAGCATATATTAGATACATCATTAGATATGTAGTTGCTATTTCCAAGAGATATCAGGGAAAATATAAAACTTCCACCCCTGGTGTTTATATGTGATGCAAATTTGAACCCACGATCCAACACCAAGCAGTTAAAAACTTTATCGACTTTGTCATTTTTTGCTAAAGCCTTTGATATTTTAAACGCATGAAACATGCTACTACATTTCAATTTAGATTCTGGTAATAAATCTGTTACTAAGATTATTAAAAGAAAAGCGAAATGACTAACCTTCGAAAGAAGTCACCGAAGAATACGAAGCGTTTTATGTTCATGTTAAAGCAGAACTGAGTACGTGCACACTCATATATTCGCACACTTTTGTGGACGAGTAAGCATGCGATTTTGAATATTCAAATATTCATTAATACCATTGAGTGTATATACTTAAACTAAAGCAGATTCATGAAAATATATAAAAGACTGGAAACCATTTTAAAATGACATAAATAAAACGAATATAATCTCCATTTTGAATATATTTTCCAGGAATGATGTCTGCTATTGAAAGTATTCTTGCTAGAAGTTTTGATAAGTGAAATATAATAGAGATATTCAAGACATATGTTGTATAATGTGGTTTATAACCAAATAATATTTATACGACTTACAATTTAATATACTATTATGAAGAGTATATTTACTTACTCTTTCAGCCCAGTTAAGTATGTTTCTCAGTTGAAACTACGAGATGCATTATATGTTAGTTTATACAAAAATAAATTTAAAATATTGCAGAATTTCATATTAGTAAGGGCATATACAATTAAAGCATATTGTATGATAGTTTGAGCTTAACAATTTGAAACATTGTAATTAATCTTTTTGCTGATACCATAACTGATCTGGAATTTTAAAATAAATTTTAGAAATTAAACTAACCCCTTGAGTGTCTATTTTATATCGGTATTTTCCTTTATAGAATTTCACCTTATACAGAAATATGATAGTTGAAGTGTCTTTAATATTGGAATATTATATTAATACTTGACTTTCAGTTTATATCAAATTGATAGGCAACAAACGAAAGTTAGTAGTATTTTACTGACACAAAATGATGAAATATAGAGGATAGAGATATCAACGCAGTTTTTCAACATGCTACACACATGTCCAATCTTCTTCAAACCGGAAAAAAGGTCTATCTTAACTCTAATTTACAATATAGAAAATTTACGCTGACTTGTTACCTCCGCCAAGGAAGGAGGTTAGGTTTTCATTGGCGTTGGTTTGTCCGCCTGTCTGACTGTGTGGAAAATAACTCAAAAGGTTGTGAAGGGTATTTAATGAAACATGCAGAAATTTGTAATGACACGAGGAACAGATGACGAAATTTGGTTGTGATCGGGGAATTTTTATCGATTCTTGAAGGATGTTTCTTTGTTATATTTACTTTACATGAGGTATTACCTTATGTTCGTTGATTATCTCCCTTGAAAACATGTTCATCGTTTCCTCATAACCTATGGTGGCGTTTATTTTCGCTTCTCTATTAGTAATTTTACTCGTGTATCTCTCTTAAAATGAGCTGCTTCGCGGAGGTCTGCGGAGGACGACATGACAAGCTTTGACTATTTGGATCGACTCAAAAAGCTGAGGCTTTGCTCCCTCCACCGCCGCTATGACCCCTATGTATTCTGTATGATGTGGAAAATATTCCATCAACATTACCCATCTTTAAAATTCGTACGAGGCTTGGCCCCCGTGCCATCCATCCACTACAGAAATGTCCGTGTCGTATCACAACACTATGACAGAACTATTTCACCACATTTGGCCCTGCTCTCATGAACATCGTGCCAGACAGACATAACGGAGGAAAGTGACTTCCCGGCATTCAAACGATCCCTAGATGATTACCCACAACAAATACCAGATAAACCACCCACACCCAGATATGTCTCTGAAAACAATAACCATCTGCTTGAATGAGCTACAGTTCCTCAGAGCTATGATTCTCTTCCAGGTGGTGCTATTAAATTAGATATGGCCTGAGTCACCTTCGGCTGAAACGTATCTAAGTAATCTAATCTATGCTGTAATCTTTTAATCAAAGCAAGACAAGGTGGGTAGCGGCTGATTTCTTAACATTTCTGACGATCTTCAGTATAAAAAAATTATTAAAGATTTATACAGAACTACATTCTATATAAATACTATAGAGGCTATAGTAGAACACACTTGCCGAATGTGTCGCGCAGTGGGACTGAACCAGGAACTATGTGGTTTGTGTAAGCAGGCTACTTACCACACAGCTACACCTGCGCCCATATATATATATATATATATATACACACTCTTTCTCTCTCTCCCTCCCACTCGCTCTGTTTTTCTTTCTCCCTCCCTCTCTCTCTGGAAGCTGATTTCATTAAGAGAGAAAGCAAACGCAAAAGAAGTTACGACTGTTACTCTAAGAAATTTTAAAAGTTGAAATTATAGAATTATTTATTTATAGTTGCACGGAACGAATTTTTCATCGAAACTACATTAACCATTTAACATAATATATACAAGAGTTAATCTGTTTAAGAACATTAGAAATACATATGACTGCGACATAATCCGTCTTTTGTCAGAGATAACCAGATTAGAGAGAAATTCTCTGAGTAGTGGAAGTTAGTGTATTATAGATTGTATTCACGTATATTCTTGTAGCCAAACTCATCACAAATAGCATTATGGACTTTAACGTATACAATATTTTACTCTTATTTAGCATTTCATATTAAACTCTTGTTTTCGTTTAGTAGCTCTCAAATAAAGACTACTGAAGTGGTGACAACTCCTATCGAATAAGATGCACTAATAGCATATACAGTAACTTCATCCATATTTCGTTATTCAATTTACCTTATTTTACATAGTTAGGGTTATTACAAAACTATTCAGTGAGGTTTGAAAGCATGGTACCTGAGCAGATCAATGAAACATAATCACAATTCGAGAGTGAAAATGACTTCTAGAGAATTCAAATTCACTGAAGTCCTGCATTTGTAAAATTCATTGCATTTTATTTCGAATTTTGAAGGTGATTAATTACTTATTTATAGTAATTGTTGAATTGCGTTAAACTGATTGAGATATTTTTTTTAATTCTTTAACTAGTTCCAGCCATGCAGATGCAATCATGCTGGAGCACCACTCAAAGAATTTTTTATTTCGTCAACAAGATTATACAGAGAGAAGCTAAATGACAGTCTCGAAATTTCTTATAAATAATGATGGTATTTATCTGTGAAGAGACACATAAAACATTTGCGGATGTACGGTAGAAATTTCACTATTCTCGAACATTTTAAGATCATTCACTGCAAAATCACGGCTTTATTTCGTGACAAAAATCGTTGTGAATCTTGCTGAAAGCCACCCATTGTCCTTCATTTACTGCTGAAGAAAGAAGCTATAAATGAATGAAGAGTTAAGAACCAGAGTTCTTCTACACTATCATTTTCTCTGAGAGATATAGCTTCAAAATCTCTTAAATCAAACGGTGGCCTCTAATTCAAAACAGCACTCTGGATAACAGTGTTAGATATGACTTGTCTGGAAAACATGGCTGAAAGATAATGTCTGGAATGCTTTTTCATTAGAGGCGAATTCGATGAAGACAATATTCTCAGTGCATATTGCAGAGCGGTGATGCTTATCATTAAAAAATGGTAGCAATATAGATATTTTTTTGTATGGGTAAGGGGCTTTGTCATGCTACATACAACTCATGCTGTGTGATTGTGACATTGCACCTGGCTCAATACATGATGGGGGCATAAATTTCAACCCTTATATGTCTTCCAAACTTGATATACTCAAGTACATATCTCTATATATAAACGGCAGTTTGTCTGTGTGTGTTTCTGTGTATCTGTTTGCTTGTACCCTCACTCTGACCACGGCTTTCAACCGATTCTGATGAAACTTGACACACACATAGCCCAATGTCATAATTCAAAACTAACGCAGTGAAAATTTTGAAAAGTTCCTCCAGTTCTGAAAAAGATCGATAAATTCAACATGGGGTCGACAATCAGAAATACAAACCACAGATGGTCATGGGGACGCAACTCGACCTTTTTAACTATCAAAAAAAAATTTACCATCTTTTTTTTCCCATTTTTTTGCTATTTTTTTGCTATAACTCTCTAAAAAATCCTTTATAGTTATTTCCCTTACAAACCCGAGCAACGCCGGGCGATACTGCTAGTATACACTAAAAGATAAGTAATCGTAAGATGCAGCTAGGAGACAAAGATAGGTATTCTGGTGCTGCCGAAAATTCATTTGGTCGTTTCTTTCGAAAATATAATCAGAGTTAGAAAGTGGAGTGAAAGTATTAATGGAATACAATATACGTAAACAGTAATTAAGTGACTACGAAATGAAGTTTTAATTTCCATGGAAATAGACAGAGGAAAATGAGGATTTTTGATATGATTTCTTCGGAAACTAGTTTCTAAAGGAGAGTAATTATTTCGTTCAGTTAATGCTGAGGTCGTAAAATAAACTCCATGATGAGGAGACGTTGTAACCATCAGAGATAAATTTAATTAAATCAGTCACTCTACATGTGAAGGAAAGTAATCTGGTTAAAGAAATTTTATATCGTTTCTCGAACTTCATTATTCAACTGGCTGTTCTTCATTAATTTTGCTAACGAATCAGCTTCTCAGTAAAACTACATTATTAGTAATGACGTTGGTATTCTAACAATTTACAGCTAGTTACAATGGATGCATTAATAGAGTACAGAATAGTTAATGGAATAATTTATAAAGAGCGAAACTGAAGTGAATTAACTTGTCTCTGTAAGACCCATTACGCAAGAAGAAAAGAGAACAATGGAAAGAGAGCCACAAAGGGTCCCAAATGTAGGTAGAAGTATTTAGTATAAACCTGAATAAAAAGGAAATGTATGTACAAATATATAGGGGAAGGGGTGAAAACTGTAACATTAACAGAAAAGGAAATATGAACGAATAGAAATAGACAGTAAAAGGATAAGACTGAAAGAAGGAAACCAAAGACAGTTTACAAGTAAATTTAAAGAGCAGCATAAAAACATAAGACCAAACACGAGGTATAAGATTAACACAAGGGTAAAGAGTAAACGATACCAGCCCGTGCATATTACATCCTTAAAGATAAATGAACATACGTTATGTCATAAAGGAGGCGTTCTGTTTGCAGCGCCGATCAAAGTACATTTAGTTAAATGAGTGTTCTCTTCTATTATCTCTGTTTGATTAGAAAATCGTAGACTAGATGCTACGAAAAATCTCTCCATATGTATATATGAATTTATTTATTTATATGTATGCATTGTATATATATATAAATGTATTTACCTTGTTAACAATTAACACGGATAAATGAATGAATAGTTACCAGGGCAGCAAAAATCTCACAAGTAAAGATGTTGTAACTCCTTGCTTATAAAGGTTGAAACTTCGTGTTTACGTTGAATATTTGAATAATATGAATAAAAAATGGAGTTAACGCAGGTTTAAACAAGTATTTTTACTTTCTACATATGTTTCAAAAATTCCACTGATACTTATTCAAAAGAATAAATGGTATAAACAATGCAATCTTCTCTTCGGGAAAGTGAAAAAACGAAACTTGTCAATACGACATTTTAGCAAAAAGTGATGGATTCGTATAGCGATAGACAGAACGCTATTAATATCGTTTAAAAAAACGTTATATGATATAACGTCATAAGTAGCTAACAGAAAGAGTAGGAATATTAATAGTGAATGTTAAATATAAAGGAAATTAAAGTCTAAACTATATATAATGATAGAGACTACTTATATGCACTAAAAGTATGTTTCTGTTAATGCTTACATCTGTATGCTCGTTCTATAACCATGTTTACTAGAGTATTTTTAGAAAAAATAATGAAACATAGCTCAGAATTGCAGAGAAGACAGAATTTCTTGCCTTTGTCATATGGTATCGAAATTGAGAGGATCAACCATTCTAAATGAAATTGTTCATTGTGGTCTTTTAAATCCCAAATCAGTTTGCTGAGACCGGTACTATTCCGCTTATTTCTATCCCTAAATGTTGAGTAATGGATAGTAATGGATAGGTGAGTACGAAGTTTATCCAGTTTGATATTTCCAATTTTTATTCGTCTATTAATCCAATAGTACTTAATAAGGCACTTTGGCTTGCTCATAACAAAGCTGGTCTCACCCGAGAAGAAATTACTGTTGTGTTGGCAGCCAGAAGATCTATTATTAAATTTGATGATAAGTTGTGGGTCCGTAAAGACACACCAGATAGTTTCGATATACCTATAGGAAGTTCTGATTCAGCACAGATAGATGATTTGGTCTGTATATATATTCTTTTTGAAATGGCTGAAGAGTTCCCTAACATTTATGGAGGTCTATATCGTGATGATTGTTTACTTTACCTCCGAAATGTTTCCAACTAAAAGGTACAAAAAGTTAAGAACAGTTTAGTTAATTTTTTCAGTAGAATGGGCTTAAAAATCGTTTTGATGATCTGACGAAGGCCAACTTTTTAGATATTACGCTTAATTTACACAGTGACTCTTACTTCCCATATCATAAACCGTTGACCAATCTTAAGTACATTAGCAAATTTAGTAATCATCCTGGAGCAATTACTAAGAATTTAGTTAAGAATATTTCATTTAGATTATCTAAATTATCTGCTAATGTTGATATTTTCAATAATAACGCTGAATTCTATAACTCTGCCTTAATCAAAGCAGGTTATACAGAAAAAAGTTTCTACATTGATTCTGCTCAGTCTAATTGTAAATTCAATAATGTAGATAAGATTCCTAGTCGTAAAAGAATTATTGATAACAAACATAACTTACCCACCGATACAAAGCGAATGAAGGCAGATAACCCTTATTTATTCCCCTATTACCGATCTAAAAGAAAATATAACACCTTCAAAAGTAATTACGCTATGAATACTAGTAAAAATATTTGGTTAATAATTCCTTACGGGAGACAAATTAAATCTAATCTCCCACTGCTGTTTCGTCAAGCTATTGCTAGGATTTTTCCAAATAATTCTAGATATTACTCTATAATTAATTCACATAAGGTTAGGATAGGATATGTAGAAAGTAAAAATACTTGTTTAAACCTGCGTTAACTCCATTTTTTATTCATATATATATATATATATATATATATATATATATATTCATGTATGTGTATATATATATTTTTTTTCTCCTCTGTCTTCCCTCCTTGGGATCTTTCCTTCTCCTTGTTTCCGACGAAGAGCTCCGCTCGAAACGTTAAACCCTCCTTCCCTTCTTTCCTGAGTGTCAATAATACTTTAATTGTTCCACGTCCTGCGTTGCTGTGTTTTTTCTCTTTTTTTCTGTGTTTTCTTGTTTGGATTAACTATATATATATATATATATATATATATATATATATATATATACATACATACGTGTATACATGTATGGATAAAAACAGTTTAATTCAATTTCCGTCGTATTTCATGAATATATATATATATATATATATATATACATATATACACACACAGCCACAAACATATGTACATACTCTTTCGGAAAAACTGGAAGTAAGCATAAATCTATCACCACATATACACATGTCAATATTTATACCGCTACTTATGATTGAAGATATTCTAGTCTCAACCGGCACGTGACGCTTCACAGTGTCTTCATTTGATACTTGCAGGTAGAAAACCATAAACTAATTATCATATACGGAAGTGTATTGGCTTTTAATACTATCTCTGTCGTATTAGGTGATTATTTTTTTTTCAGATTTACATCGGGAATATATTTACTCACATATATAGCTTACCGCAAAGACAACTATATACGAAAGCAATACTTATATCATAGCGGGGAACTGAAACTAATATACAAACCACGAACTGACCTCACATACTGGACGAGCATGTGAGGTACTATATATTTGACGGCCAAAATACGCTCCTGAGTAAATTATATTTCTCAGAGTCAAATACTGGTGATAAAATCTGCATAAACAAGTGTCACCCGATATAACATACAAAAACCACTACAACTCCATATTCAGATAATGTGACAGAGATGAAAATAAATTTATGAACTTATTTTTCAAAATGAATTTCACGGGGCTTATACGAATATACAAAAAATCTAAAAGAAAGGATGATATAGCAACATAGAACAGACAAGCATGAAAATACATGAACACACATACACACAAGTACAATTATATATAGTCATATATACATACACACTTACGTTATACATATATGTATATAAAAAACTACACTCACAGGCGCACACACACACACACACATATGTATATGATATACATATGTTCTGTATTTAAAAACTATATATTTGCATGTATGTATGTATGTATGTATGTATGTATGTATACAAGCATACATAAATATATTATGGCTTCCAACTCAAGTACTTAGCATCTCTGCTGGGCAAGCCGTCTTCACAAAGAGGATCCGCTAACATCAAACGTTTTGGTTATATATATTTATCTGTAATTACTTCTCTTAGACTGATATAAATTTTGTTGTAACATGTAATCGACTTTTTTCAACAAATAGCTAAAGTTATTTCCCAGAATAACATAACACATAAGGGGAAAAAACTAATATACATATTTTAAATACAGTTTAGAGTATTGGACTTCTAGTTTGTATAAAACATTCACTAACTTTGTATAACATTATGTAAAAAGAAACACCAATACGTTACAAAACAGACAAGCACACACAAACACAGGCGTGCCAGCGTACTATTTTATGCATATATATATATATATATATGTATGTATAATCGAGGGAAAATGGAATTAATCACATCCTTTAATTAAAATCACAAGGAACCTATGTTAACCCATATTTCTTTTCAATATCTCCTTCTGAATCGAAACATTTTCGGCCAAGATATAAAGGCTTTATTTCTATTTGTAAAACTTCTTGGATTTCTACTTCTGGCTACAATCCTTTACATGAACTATAGCGATCCTATATATATATATATATATATATATATATATATATATATATATATACATACACATATGTGTGTATATATATATATACATATGTGTGTGTATGTATATATATATATATATACATATGTGTGTGTGTATGCTTATATATATATATGTGTTTGTATGTATATATATATATACATATGTGTGTGTATATGTATGTATATATATATACATATGTGTGTGCGTGTGTATATGTATGTATGTATATATATATATATATATATATTATATATATACATACATAAGTGTATGTATATAACTATATATTTACACATATGTGTATGTATATATATATATTGTATAATCGAATACTAAAAATCGAACATTACAAGAAAACATAATATAACAAGTCGATGTACCTATGGAATGTTTCTGTTTGACGTTCAGTAAAAGTGGAAAAAATAATGGGTTATTGACGACTCAGCATAGCTCTTCGACAGAAAGCAAGAAAAGGAGAATTGTAGAGCGGAAAATGTCTAGAGAAGGGAAAAAGTCCAGAAAATGGAAAAGCTCAAGGACCGAATATATGTGGCTACATGAGTGAAGTGTAACATGTAATATCTATCTATCTATCTATCTATCTACCTATCCATATGTCTGTCTATCTCTCTATTTATCGATCTGTCTATCTCTCTATTTATGGATCTGTCTATCTCTCTATTTATCGATCTTTCTATCTCTCTATCGATCAATCTGTCTGTCTACCTATCCATCTGTCTATCTATCAATTTATCTATCGATCGATCTATCTATCTATCTATCTATCTGTCTATGTATCTACCTACCTATCTCTGCACACACATACACACACTCACACACACACACACATATTGCATAAGGCACTGAATGAGTTTAACTTTACAGAGTGACTGGGAAAATATATATGAAATTGTGAAATATAAAAAAAAAACTCCTTTTAAGCTAATGGACATTGCACTCATATTTCCAGTACATTGACCAAGAATTTTGGAGATTTATTAAATCTATTAAATTTAAATCTCACATACTAGTACAGTGCTCATTCATGTGCGACAATAGACATAGCATACTGCCTAAAATCCGTTGTACAGCAGAGAAGTTATGTGGCTTCCAAATGATGGCTTGAGCATTCTTACGCTGTCTGTTCTATAAATGTATTGGATAACAAAGAAGTCTACACTACGTTAGCTTTCTCAAGTAATTAATCCGAATCAAAACATTTCATGGTTTATCATCCGAAAGTCATATATAACGAAAGATACATACCGGTATTCTTCTCTGTATAACCTATACACCTCAAAGTTAAACACCAATCTACACTAGTTTGTGCCTGTCTGTCTATCTATCTATCACGCTCTCTTACTTTCTCTCTCTCTCTCTCATATATATATATATAGATTTATACATATATATATATATATATTTATAAATATATACCTATGTGTATGTATATATATATATATATATATATATATATATATATATATACATACATATATACGCACGTATTATTTTATGTATATATATATATATATATATATATATTATATATATATATATATATATATATATAGGGTCTGATTAATAAGTAGCCGGATGTTGCCATAGTAACAAATCTAACACACACAAAGTGAAGCCGCTTCGTAGGGATTAAGCTTCACCTTTGCTGTGCATGTGTACTAAGTTTTAAATTTCTACTTTATTTCTGCTGTTTACAGCAGTGAGTTGGAAGGAAGGTGTGTAACATGTGATCGTGGCATTGACGACACTTGTAGACGACACTTGACCAAGGTTCCCCGCATTGGGACCGAACTCGCGACCAGGTTGTTGGGAAGCAATATTCTCAGTACACAGCTACGCTTGCACTCTATGTAATATATAATAAATATGATATATATTTTATATATATATGTATTATATACTATACACATACCCATTCACACACACGTGCGCACACGTATATATATCCACACACACACACACATATATATATATATACATATATTTAAATTTTATTTGTTACGGAATAAAAATTCCGGCATAACAGAAGTTCAAGTTATTGTCAATGAAGAAATATGTTTCAATTTAGAGATAATAGGCCCTTCATCTCACCATATAAAAAAGAATTTTTATTTTTAATACCTACTGTTTTATAACTTGGCTACACGTTCTTCATGAGGTACATTCCCCGGTTCCTAAACCATTCCGCGTTTTGCTGGAACCCGTCTTAAAATGTAACCCCAATCATCAGGCCCTTATATCAATTTATCATCGTTCAATACTATAAACTATATTTTAATTTTTTAAAACCCTTAAGTATGTGTAAAATAGGTATGTTTAAATTAGATTCGCTAATATATATATATATATATATATATATATATATATATATATATATATAGTTGCTTTTGTCTTTAATATGCAAGCGATTGTACACACACACACAGATGCTATGACACCGCTTAATCTGGACGTTCCGAGATGGGAGGATGTCGCAAATGATCGCCTACACTGAAGACAAATACTTCGAAAGGCGATGACGCGACCAGAATAAATGCACGAACTCGCCACCAAAGAAAAGAACATTCGATAGAAGGAAAATCCATTAGCGCCGGCAGAGAGCTGCTCCCTATGCTGTCACCGTATTCGCAAATGCCTGTCCCGTGTGGGTTTGTACAGCTACAACAGACGCTGCAGTATCATCTGAAGTTCACACGATCTCTTCGGACGCGGAGAGATCGACGGATGCCTATTATATATATGATTGGCAGCCGTAAAGATTTTAAGATAGCGGAATCAGCAAAGCGTTTAATTCCTTTCATAAATTCATATATAGAAACATGCATATCTATCTGTCTGTCTATCTGTGTGTATGTGTATATACTTCGCTGTCGCAATATTACCAATTAAGTATCATTAACTCTTATTGTCGATATAGCAGACTAGTCCTCTACAGCCAAAAGTTCCAATTATAAAATTCAAAAATGCTAACATAGGTCTTATTTCAAGTTGTTTCGATGTGTGTGTGTGCAATATTTACGTTTGTGAATGTGTGTGTGTATGTGTGTGACTGTGCACGTTCCTGTCCATGTTTGTTTGCTTGTGTGTGTGTTAAAAATATTTGACATATATATTACCCGATAGACGAAATAAACTTGGTTTGGATTCTTTCATAGTTATTTAGCAAAATCCTCTATCTCAGGTTTCCAGGCCTGTTTAAACATTAATATTTTAATTATATTAGGTGATTAAATGCTGTGCTGGCCTAATTTACATAATTGAATAGAAAGGAAGTTATGATTAGTTACTTACATAGTACTAAGGAAGTGTGGCGCGGAAATTACGTGGATAATATTTGACAAAGCATTGCTTAACTTTTTTTTAAAGATGTTAAACACAAATGTAGATTAATTAGGCTAGAATTATATTTTTAGAAATCAGGTTTCGCTTCGGTACCCCTTCAGGTACGCTGTTTGAGAATGAACAGCATTGTGTAATTCTCGTCAAATGGAAATCTTATTACTTTCTTCTGTTAAGCTCATTACACGGGAAAATAGCAATAATGAGAAAAAAACAGCGTCAATTCATCACAGTTAATATCGATTTAAATGAAATGTAATAAAGTTGCTGCTAATTTAGCACATGGAATTTTTATATATTCCATAGAGAAGGAATGCTGCATTAGAGAGTAATAAAGATATATGGTAACATTATATGTATTAAAACAAAAATTATAGAATACTAAATTGGATTCCTCTGATAAATCTCATGGATTACTTCTACATGCGGGAAAGAACATTAATCAGAAGATACTGCAAATATAAATTTTTATGACAATCAGTTATATTAACGTCTCAAACATTATGCATTTAAAATCAAATTAAAAGTTAGGAAAAAGTTTTCTCAATGATAGGAATTTTAATCTGTAATTTTTAACAATTTCTAATTACATAATTACGTAGTTTATTCTTACAGAAATGAGGTTTTCTGAATAGGAAAATAATGATGCCTTTTGCAATTTGCATAATTGATTTCAAATTGCTGAAAATAAGCTACGATGGAATGATGAACACGTTTATGAAATTGTAATAATTTTCCTACAATTAAACTGAAGTAATTGTACAAGCAATTGTCTATGAAGTGTAAAATATATGGACAATTATATTTCATTACTGTTTACGTGGTTATTAGACATCCCTGCAAGTGCCTTGGCATTCATTCATCTTGTATTCAATCATCTAACTACGACCAATCTGGGGCAGAGACCTCGTGTCATAGTCTTGCTTATTGTACCCGGTACTTATTTCAATGTGTAAAATAATGTATCGATTTTCGATTATCGAAATGCCAAGTTGTGTTTTCCATAGAAACAAAAGACTAATGGTTAAGAACACACACAAACCACACACACACACAAACATACACTAATATATAGACACGTACTCAAAAGACACAGATATTGTTTATGTGCATATCTACTACATATGTGGGAAATTCTGTCTGTGGGTGTGTTTGTAGAGTTGTTAGCTAACTCCTCCTACATCGTTTTATCAATTTTCCTGAAATCTGACACATGAATAGAAATTAAGTCTGGCAGCCTCATGGCATACTCAGATTGTTGGAAAAATCAATACTAGAGCCCCTGGAAGGAATCCTTATATATAATACATTTTATATCAAAAACGAAAGTAAATAACCCATTCGTTTTCCTTTATTATTTGGTAAAATTGAAATTGAGTATGCTTATTTCTTAGTATTTGAACTGTTACAGTTATTTTCACATTTTATCCAGTACAACACCGAAACAAGTAAATAGTATATTCTTAAACAAGAGATCCACTTATTTCGGTTAGTGATTTATTCACGAGTATACAAACACTAGTGGCCCTTGAGGGTAAAATTCTCTGGGAATGCACAAAAGCCCTTTTGAGTGTTATTTACTTTGAATTATTATTTCATATCTGATTGGGCTGTTATTACGTAACGGAACCTACACTCGCCTCCTTATGAGAGCTCAAAATCTCTCGTGGAGGCGCCATCCAACTAAAATGCAAATATATGGGAAATTACCACCTGTGTCATCTCTTGTGAAAGGTAGGAGAGTCCAGTTTGCTGGACATTGTTGTAGAGCTGAAAAAGAAGTAATTTCTACTCTTCTCCTCTGGAAGACATCTACTCGCAACACCAGAGGGCGCACACTCTCCTACCCTGATGTAATCTCCAGGGATACAGGCATCCAGCAACAGGACCTCCGTAATGCTATGATGGACCGTGAAGTCTGGCGCAACATGGTAAATTCCATTGTCTCGACCACGGTCGAACAATGATGATGATGATTTCCTCCTATGTTCTAGTACTATATTCTAGTAGTGGGTTCCACACTACACAACTGTGTCTAATGTAAGATAATGCGAATCCTCAACCTCGGGATACACTAGTATGCAGAAAATGAACCATGAAATAGAAATTACATACGTTTAGATAAAATACAAATTCATTTCATTAGTGTTCCGCAATGTTTACCGATGAGGTGATTTGCTACATTATATAATATATTTACAACTGTTATGTAATTACTTCAGTATTTTGTAATCTTTTTTTCATTCTCCGTCTTTCTCTCTCCCTTATTCTTTCTTTCTTATTCTGTCTCACTCTTCGCCTTGTCCTCTTTGTCTCTCTCCTTTTCCTTTCTCCTCTATTTCCGCTCAACAAATCACGTGAAAACTTTACAATTACATTCCATCTACCTCATGTCACGGACGCTTCTCTCTCCCTCTCTTTCTGCCTCTCTCTTTTTCTCTCCCCTCCTTTCTCTAATAACGTGAAAGCGTTACCGACGGGCTAAGTAACATAATGACAAGCAGAATTATTATAAGATAATTATTTTCTCTTTCTCATCATTATCTTGAATATTACGCGTCTGACAACTCAAGCATCTAGATTTTAGAGTAGTGTTATGTATACGCTCTTGGTATAGTAGCGTGGAGGACATGTTTTCAGCCTATGACACAAGTTGGTAAGACAGTTTGACTGGAAAAGCTGGTTAACCTTCCTTTGCATGCAGAATTATAAATATATGTGAGTAGTAGCGGAAATATCTTACATTTCTAAACAACTCTTTCGGTATGAATTGCATTTTTTTTCACTGAAAGTCTTTGGTTCATTGTTGTGGGCATGTCGTTAATATTTCGCAAAAAACTTAAAGTAATAGTGTAATTCTAAATAAAAATATAACCTCAGCACTCGAAGTTTACACTTGATTAGAGGAAACTCAAAAAAGATCACCGCACGACTGATTACAGCACTGACGTCGTTACAAACTAGATGTTATCCTAATACGTCTCTCCAAGTTAGCACATACACGTTCTCTCCAGATATACGTTCATAGGCCGAATACAACAAATAATAATATATGTCGGGAATTTAAATATTTTCTTGAATATCGTTTTCTTTCTTTACGTTTTATTGCCAGATTTATATACATACGTGCATACTTTTCAGCGGAAATATGCAAAGTAGTAGAGAGTCGTAAAACTTTTGCCTTTCGCAATAAACTATTGCACATTCTAATCATGTAGGTTTTATGATTATTTTTATGAAGGTACTTTAAATTTATAATCAAACCGTTAAGTGATGTTAAGAGATTAGAAAAAAGTATTATGACGCATATGCAAGCAGCAAAAGTATACAAAAATAAGTTAATGATACTTTTTAAGAAGATATTATATAAGAATAATTTTTCATTAGTAATCTTCTGTTTTTATATTTAGTTTTTCTTATTCACTTTATGTTTTATAAACACGTTAATTTACTTTCTGATATTTTTTTATCAAATTCAATTAACTTGCACAATTTTCTTTCTTAAGCAGGTGATACACACACACACGCACTCACAAACAAACTCAAACGCACACATACACCCACATACACACACAAACAAACACGTATGTTCACAAATATATCCGATAGATTTATAAACAAGAATATAGTGATAAATCCATATAAGTTTCGTTATACGTTACGATGTTATTTCATCTTAATTAAATGTAATTTCTACTTGGTTTAACTTTAATTAAGATGAGATGATCATTTATTGATCATTTGAAGTGTATAAGAATTGATTTTTACCTAACTTAATTATTAAGAACTAATTGATCGTCTTTTTTTTTCTCTTTGATAATGTCATCGAAGACTAGCAACACATGGTGAATAAAAGAGAAATTAAAAGAAGACAGTATGTATTTTCTAGACTGAAAATGATTACAATGTGTTTAATAAACAAGAGAAAAACAATGGACAATAAATAAGAAACGGCGAAGTTTGACGTCAACAGGCGTTAATGTCATATGCATCGTAGCATGTATAATACGTGCATAGACAAATGTGTACGTATGAAATATGTGTGTGCTCGCGCGCATGTGAGTGTGTCGGTATATATAAACATTACAGTACATGTATAATCATTTATATATACGCAGGCATGTGTACATATATATATGTATGTATGTATGTATGTATGTGTGTGTGTGTGTGTGTGTGTGTGTGTGTGTATGTGTGTGTTTCTGGTGTATGTGAGTGTGTCTGTGAATGTAAGCATATGTTTAAGCATTTTCATATAAATATACATATTTATAAAAATACATAGAGATATATACTCATGGACAACCACAAATCGCACATATTTAAAGGGGTGACATTTATAGGAAAGAGAAACCTACTAATACTTATATAATCCAGTATAATAAGACTGTCGACAAACCATATTTATTTTTTCCTGAAATATCAGTACAAACATGCATGCCTCATGCCTCTTGAAAATTGTAATATCGGATAAAATTACCAGTCACAGGCCAGATGAAGCCAAAAGCCATTAGTATTTAACCGAGTTGCACATTAATGGCTGTTCAGTAATACGTATCTATGTAAGCACATTTATTTACATATATATATATATGTATATATGTGTGCGTGTGTGTATACACACACCTACACTCACACAATCACACACACTTATATATATGTGGACTGTTGGCAGTTTTTTCCTCCGTCTTCCTTGTCTCTTGGACTTTCCTCTGTCTCCTGTTTCCGAAGAAGAACTTTGCTCGAAACGTAAAATACCCTTTCTTTCTTCCTCTGAACGTCTTATTAATACTTTGTATGTAACACGTACTCGTGTTGTTGTTTTTCTTCTGGTTGTTACTTTTTCTTCGTTTTTATTAAATATTACATATATATATATATATATATATGCATATATCAATATTATTATTTTTAAATCTTTCACTATATATATATATATTTAAATAGAGGTTAAACAAAACTACTAAAGGACAGAAAATATCCCATTAATTACTGGTTTGTTAACTATTATTCTGTTGTGAATAGAAATATTCCTAATACAACAGATTTAGATATAAATCTTGGTATATAAATATTCGAATTAAAATCTAGAAAATGGGGAAGTAGCTAAGTGAACATGTTGAATTTTTGAAGTTAATAATCATATTGTCGCTACTTCTCTCTCTCTCTCTCTCTCTCTCTCATATATATATATATATATGTATATATATATATATATATATATATATATATATATATATATATAATATATATATATAAGTATGTATAAAAAATACAAAATTGAACAAGAACGCAAACAATCCAGACATATGATACGTGATACAAAAAAGGGGACAACAAAACCTCCAGATAAACGATACAAACAAAACAAGAACGTGTCATTCGGAGTTTTCTTTCCTCAGTCGAGTTCCAGATTATCTTTGCAATTTCGGCTGGTAATACTCGAGATTGCTGCAATCTGGCCAGTCCCAATGGAAAACTAATCTAATAACATTAGATTCATTGGAAAAAGCAGCGAATGTATGCGAAGACAAGGACGGAATAAAAACGGAGAATGTTACACGAATACAAATAACAAGTCGTAACAACAGGTGTCTTTCGACTAAGGACGAATTAAATTAAGCTGGCGTGTGTGGAAGGGATACAAGATTTTACAGGCACAGATGTTGCACGGACGACAGCCGAACCAGCCATTTACATAAGCATGTAGATTCACACCGGAGATTAACACAGATGTAAAGGAGCACATGCTTGTAGCTCATCTCTACTTTTTGTTTCCTTAATCTTTGTCTCTGCAAAATTTCCTGCATGAAGCTTGGTGTTTCCCCCATTCTTCCACTTTTCCCACGATGTTAGGACGTTTATAACTTGCATTATATACATTCGACGGATATTTGTCCTCATCTTGCTTGTTGATAACACAACGTTTCGGCTGATATACCCTCCATCCTTCTTCAGGTGTCTTGGGGAAATTTATTTACATATATATATATATATATATATATATATATATATATTATATATATATATATAAATTAATAAATATAAGGGTAGCAAAAAATTCTCCGCTACCAGCGGTCCAGCGAGACAGAAAAGATAGTCAAAGACTATATAATATACATTAAAAAATATAAGGAATGGCCATAATAGGACATTCGACTCACTAGAAAGAGCAACCAAACTCAAACCGCTAATAGTTGTAATTCTGAAATAGAAAGAGAAATAAAAACGTTTACCCCTTTCATCTCTGGACTATGCATAGTTTCGGCAAACTTTGGTAAACAAATTAATTAAATTAAATTAAATTTATTTACAACTGGCGTGCCTCGTCAGCAGAGAAGCCAAGGACGAGTATATATCCACGAGGCGATGGTAAGGAAGCCTCAAGTCTATATGCTATAAATTTTCAAAATCTACCGCAATCGCGCGGTCTTAACATACTTAAAATGTTCGGTCTAGGAAGAACAGCACTAATGAAAAAGGATTCGATACCAATACAAATGTTTGAAAAAAAGTCTGCTAAAACGACAACAAAAACTTTTAGTAAATCCCCGTATGACAACTTTCAGTTTCAACAAATTGAAAATGATCTTTGCCCCGCAATAACAGAAAAATCACTTTACGTACATACAGCAAGATCTTCCAAGTAGGCCTAAGCAGTAATATCAAGGAGATAAAACGGAAGAATGACATTAAAATCTAATGAAATGGAAAATTTCTTTCAAGAAGCCAAACATATAACCGAATTATATGAACTAGGTTTTCAATGACAGAGAAACGCAGATTAACTTGCCAAGTTAGATTAAGTCAACACATTAGCTAAAATATTGCTATTAACCTTAATATCAAAGACACGACTGTCATCTTAATCCAGAGGACTTACATCACTCTAAAAGACCACAAACTAATTCCCGAACATCTACAAGACAACAACTTTGGAAAAAAACTTACTCTTATGTTTTAGCAGGCTTCATTAGGTTTCATGTGTTCACACTAATGCAGTTTAAGGTGAGCTTTATTTGCAGCAAACTCACTGCAACCTATGGTTTGTGTAATTAACAATAGCAATTTCACTAATGACAAATGCCTTTCCCCACTTCTGTTCTTTCAATAACCCTACTGTCTGTTTTCTCCTGTCGCCTCTCTTTCTCTCCCCCTCTCTCTCTCAGATGCGTATATATTATCAGATTCAAGGCGGCGAGCTGGCAGAGACGTTAGCACGCCGGGCGAAGTGCTTCGCAGTATTTCGCCCGTAGCTACGTTCTGAGTTCAAATTCCTCCGAGGTCGACTTTGCCTTTCATCCTTTCGGGGTCGATAAATTAAATAACAGTAACGCAGTGGGGTTTATGTAATCGACTTAATCCGTTTGTCTGTCCTTATTTGTCCCCTCTATGTTTAGCCCCTTGTGAGTAATAACCAAACATAAATTAACTGAAGATAGCATACGTTGATATAAAGCTTATATATACTCTCTGAAACCTCTTTAAAACCAGGCTTCAATTAATACACACACACACACATCTACATATATACATACATGCATATCCGTGTATGCATGTATTTATGTATGTATGTATTATGTATTTACGGATCCTGAGAAAGATACTTTACTACTTATGGAATAATATAATCTATTGCAGGATTTTCAATGGTGATAAGGGTACACGAATTAATGAATTCTTTCGTAAGCTTCTATTGGTATTACCAGGTGTGTTTTATGAAATTTGGTGGATGCTGTACGGTAGCTATTTGATTTAATAAATGAAAATATGTTCCTTGGCTGCGTGAAGGAGTAACTGAGAAGCACCCTTGAACATTTATCAGTTAACAACAGTAATAATTACAGGCTAGCAGAGAGATACCGCTCTGAGGTAACAGAAAGCTATTCGTACGTCAACATGCTGCTTGTCCAACAGATCAGAAATCAGTTCTGATATTTTAGTGACGTGGAATTTCTTGGATAACAATCTATCTTGGCCGGCTTTCTGACTCGTCTGCTGCGACCGTTTGATTGGCTATAATGGAGAAATTTGACATACACCTGAGTCAACACTCTGCAAAGAGCGTAGGCACCAAAAACGACTCTTTTATAGCGTACAAGAACTTTCTAAAATAGGGTATCACAGGGCGGTTTTATGCTGAGTTGTTGCCTAATTGACCGATCACATGAAAATATTGCGGTTCAATCGTGTGTCTGAAAGTCTACTTAGCGGTTAGATTTCAAATCAAAGCTACACTGTATATTAGAAAATTTCCACTTATGAACTTTTATTTAGCTCTTAATACTGTTACCATATTTTGAAAGATATTTCCGTATTACGAAATCATGAACGCAAACTCTCAGAGTGGATCGCGTATGCATTCATATTTCACATGATAATAAATGACATTATGATCCTTGACCGTTAATAGACGTACATTTTTGGTTTTCTTTTCTTTATTTTGCTGCATAATGTAATGAATAGCTGAAAATATAGCCCTGTACTATAGATTGGTGACAATCCATCAAATGTTGATGTATTGTGCATTAATCATATTTCGATGTTTTATGAAGCATTTCTGTTGTGACTGTGTCTGGTCATGTAATGAACATCGCACTGTATATAGTTGCTTGATAACAGATTACCTCTTCCCCTCTTATACAATTATGCAACATTTCTTTTGATTGACTCCAACTTGAGCCATTCCATTATTGCCAAAATCATTATATATATCTTGCTTTTATAAAGTACAAGAATTTTAATCTTAATCTGTTTACCTCTTCTAGGATTATACTGAATTTTCAAATTTCCAAATGCCTGTAAAACACACCAAAATCTTTATTTAACATGTCTATAATTTTGCCAGCAACAGCCGGCATAAACTGCTGTTTAACAACAATATTGCATGTCAGCATTGTAATGCTCTACTGCCAGATATGTAAAGAGATCATTATTGTTAGTAATTACTTTACATCATATGTATTAAAGCAATATTCACGCTTGTTTATAACATTTATTTTGCTCATTTCTTATGAGTTTTCGTTTCACTGCATTTACACCATGTAATAAAATTTAATACACAATTTCAGAATATGAATGAAAATCCGCAGCTTCACCATTTAAACGTTCTCAACGATTTATTTTGACAGAAAATAATATCAGTTTTCTGCACATTGGACACACACACACGCATACATGTTCTATATATATACATATACATTATATGCACATTTTATATATATATACATAATATATATACTTTGATACTTTGATACTTTGATAGGTTTCGGCCATTATTGGCCCAGGCCATGTCTAACTTAATAGCACCACCTGGTGAAGTCTTTCAAGTCAGAATTTGGGCACTATGGCCCACTCAAGTATAGAGTTATTGTTTACAGAGACATATCCGGGTGTAGGGGGTTTATCCGGGATTTCTTGAAGGAATCTGTCCAAAGACTTCTTGAACCCTATAGGGTCAGTTTCTGTTTTAATGTGTTTTGGTGTAATGTTAAAGAGAGCGGGGCCAATTGAGGTGAAATAATTGTGCCGTATTGTTGTTATGAGATGAGAGTGCGATTTTTGTTTTGGGCGGATGGCACGGGGCCCAAGCCTTGGATGTACCTTAAAGGTGATGCCAACATCATTTGGGCAATGCTGATGGAATATTTTCCACATCATGCAGATGATGTAGCGCTCACGACGACGTTGGAGAGAATAGAGTTTTAGCTTTTCTAGCCGACCCCAATAGTCGAGGCCTGTCATGCCATCTATCCTTTTTGTGATTGCCCTTTGATGTGCTTCAACTTTTATGATACCTTGTATTGTGTGGGGAGACCACAGTGGACAACAGTATTCAAGGTGGGGTCGGGCAAAAGTGGAGAAGAGAAGGATAATGGTGTGGATATCTCTCGACTGGAAAGTTCTGAGAATCCAGGAACACATTCTGCGGGCCATGTCAACTTTGGTGTTTATATGAGAGGCCCAGCTTACGTTGTTGTCCACAATTACTCCCAAGTCTCTGATGTTGTTGGACGCCGCGAGAGTTTCACCTGAAGGAAGGGAGTATGGGAGTTTCAGGGCATCCTCTTTTCCAAAGTGGATTAGCTCAAATTTATCCTCGTTCAGCAGCATATTGTTTTTTTCTGCCCATTGGATAACAGCCAGTAGATCTGACTGAAGGCATGTCCGGTCACTCGCCTCATTTATGACCTTCTGTAGCTTGGAGTCATCTGCAAAGATTTTTATGTTGCTGTGCTTGATGATGTCATTAATGTCATTAATGTAAATGATGAAAAGAAGTGGGCCCAGCACAGTGCCTTGCGGAACGCCACTACTGACTTTGGCTGGGCTTGATTTTACCCCTTCAACTACAACATGTTGAGATCTGTCTGTCAGGAAACACTTAATCCATTTCAGTAACTTTCCAGAGACACCAATGTTGGATAGTTTTTTCAATAGGATCTTGTGATCGACCCTGTCGAAGGCCTTACTGAAATCAAGGTAGATGACATCGGTGTTGGAGCCCTCTCCCAAAGCTCTCAAAATGTCCTCAAAGTGATGCAGGAGCTGCGTTAGGCAGTCCCTTCCATTACGGAACCCATGTTGGTTGGAGATCAGCCGTCTGTTGCTTTCCAGAAATTGGGTTATTCGAGATCTCACCACCCTCTCAAATACCTTGATGATATGAGAGGTGAGTGAGATCGGACGGTAATTCACTGCAAGGGGCTTGTTTCCCTTTTTGAAAACTGGGACAACAGACTGGGACAGAAGGTTTTTTGGAATATAGCCAGCATCCAGTGAGTTTCTCCACAGATTAGCAAGGGGAGATGCAAGTTGGTGTCGACACACCTTCAGGACACAAGCAGGGAACCTATCGGGGCCTACTGCTGAATTGTGTTTTATTTCGTTTATCGCCGCTAAGACATCAGGGGCACTAAACGTTATGTCCGATATAGTGTGTTGGGGGTTGACATCACTGATACAGCCCAGATCGGCCATATCAGGATTGCTGAAAACAGAGCAGTATTGTTTCTGCAGTATCTCGGCCATGGATTTGGCATTATCTTGGAGAGTGCCAGTTTCGTCAATTAGAGGCCCTACAGTGGAGACAGTGACCCTGCGTTTCCTCGCAAATGAAAAGAACACTTTGGGGTTGAGTTTGATTTTTTCAATGGCCCACTTCTCCTCAGCTGATCTTTGGTTATTGATGAGGGTCTTCATGCATTGTTGGAGGTTATATTTTTTGGATTCAAGCAGTGCGATAGCCGTCGAATGTGTGTGTTGCTGTTGGCAGTACTTTAGTTTGTTAATTTTTTGTTTGTTCTTTTTATTTTTCTGATAATAGTTTTTCTGTTTTGGGGGATTCTGCACTTTTTGTTCACAGGTCTTGGTGGGGAGTGTTTTGCACATATGTCTGTGACGGTGTCTACAAAGATCTGCCAAGATGTTTTATGGTTGGTGGAGATGTGTGTATGTGTAAAGGACCAGTCAACATTTGATAGCTCGTTCCTGATTGCATCCCAGTTGGCTTTATGGAGATCCATGTTGTCAAATGGGTGGGCTGGAGGAAGGTCACTAGGATTAGCTTTCGGCTGGTGGAATTTCATGTTACACAGAACCATGTCATGGTCTGAAAGAAGGGATTTTTCCACTGTAACGTTATGTATAGTGTTAGTGTGGTTACTAAACACTAGGTCCAAAATGTTCTGATGTCTTGTTGGTGCAAGGACAAGTTGGGACAAGAAAAACTCATTCGTAAAGTCGAAAAGTGACTCTGCTGCTTCTTTGTCAGCGGTTGAGGCGGGAGTGCTTGGTTTCAAACAGTTTGTAGTCCAGTCAACACAGGGTAGATTGAAGTCTCCCATCATGAGTATGTTGCTAGAATGGCACTGTTGAATAAAGCACTTAATGCTGTTGAGGCATTCTTTAAAGCACAGTATGGGTGTTTGGGGCGGCCTATAGAGCCCAATTACTGTCAGGTCATTGGCTTTGTTGTGCACGGTGACTGATTCACAGTAGCCATTGGAGAATATACTATTTCCATCTGCCGTAAATGAATCATGCAGGAAAATGGCAGTTCCACCCTTCCTCCTGCCGATACGATCCGCGCGGATGGTTGTGAAATTCTTCACTCTCACATCGGCTTCCAAGTGGGAGTTGTCAAGGTGGGTCTCAGTGAGATTGAAGAAAGGGATGTGGTGTGAATGGTTACCAACCCAGTCTTCAATGAATTGGACCTTCCATTTTTGTGCATTGATGGAAGGGCTGACACCTTGTGCATTGAGTAGGAATGTGGAGGTTAGTGTAGTGGCTGGTTTTGACTGTTGCAGGGGGCTTGGATTTTTTGTGTGTGTTAGTGGCAGCAATGTGGGGAATTGGTGCACTGGGGTAATAGCATAGGATGGTGTTGAGTGATGGCTAGAATGTTTTTGTGTATCTCTTTTGCCATGTTCAACATGGCTAAAAAAGAATTTTCCTGCTTAGGGAGCAGTTTTTGGCTGGAGGTGTGGTTGCACTGTTGGATAGGGTTGTAGTTTCCACTTTTGTTGTTGTTGTCTTTGTGTCTTCCTGAAAAGACTGGACCAGCATTACTGCAGCATGGTGTGTTTCTATTTTTATTGTTATTCAGGTTTGTGTGTTGGCTTGAGGCCCCGTTTCTGTTTGTGCGTCGGGTCCCTGGAAGATGAGTGAAGGGACAGTCACTCAGTAGACATGTTCTCTCACGTTGGGAATACCGGCAGATTTTGGGACTCCGAGTTGTGTGTGTTTTGAATTTCGATTTACTATTTGGTGGTGTTGATGTTATTGTGGGATGCGTGCTTTGGCCTTGGCCGGTAGTGCGTCTAGTGCCGGGTAGATGCGTGAAGATGCAGTCACTATTTGTGCAGAGTCTCTGGCGCAGTGAATAGCGACATATTTGGGGATTTCTTGTTTGTGCCGTGGGGGGCGCATTCTGCTTCCTATGTTTCTTTAAGTTTTTGTTACTGCAGTAGTATTGAGGTGGTGATGTGGGGGAAGAGGGCAGTGGTTTCTTATTTGGTTTTCTGTCGGTATTTTTGGTGATAGAAGACGATGGTGGCAGCGGTGGCGATGATGATGATGATAATTGTGGTGGTTGCTGTGAGAGCGGTGAAAAGATACTGGCATTTAGTGAATCGTCTAGTAAGCTAGAGTTGAGGAGTGGCTGTTGTTGTTCTTGTTGCTGTTGTTGTTGTTGTGCCTGACCGATGTCAGGGTCAGCCATTGTGCTGGGAACCAGGAGTGGCTCATTCTGTTGTTGTTGTTGTTGTGGCTGCTGATTTTCTAGCTGTTGTTGTTCTTGAACTGTGAAAATATGTAGAAGCTTTTCATAATGGCCTCTTATCAGTTTGAAAGATACTTCGATATGTTTCAACTTGCTACGAATCTGTTTGACGGATCGTGTGTTGACCACTTGTGATGTTTTTTCGGCAATCTCATTCAAACACAAGACATTTAGATTTTCTGTTTGGGAAAGAGAGCCATGTGTTTATTAAAACATCAATTTCGTTATCAGACCAATTTCGTCTGTTGCAGGCCTGCAAGTTAGTCATGTTTGTTTTTCTTTTGTTTGTTTTCCTTTTGATTTTGAAAATATATATATTCTTTCTTGGGAGTTAAAGAAGTGTATATATATATAAATGTTCTCTCTTAAGGGTGTGAGTTTTTGATTATTTGGTTGTTTGAGGATATTAAAAGAAAAACAGTTGTATATAACAATTTGTAGTTAAATGAAAACGTACTTACGGGTTTGTAGGCAAACACGTGGTTACAAATATATATATATTTAAGGTCAGTTAGTTTTGAAGCTGTGTAGCTTGCTGCTGACTTGGGAGAGAAACAAATAGACGTCCGTCCACTTCAACAGTTAATCCACATATATATACCAGGGTATATATACATAATATATACATTTTATACATATATGCATAATATATACATTTTATACATATATGCATATACATTATATATACATTTTATACATATGCATATACATTATATATACATTATATATATATGCATATACATTATATATACATTATATATATATGCATATACATTATATATACATTTTATATATATATGCATATACATTATATACACATTATATATATATATGCATATACATTATATACACATTATATACATTATAAACATTATATATATTATATACATATATATACATTATATACATATATATATACACATTATATACATATATATATACATTATATACATATATATATACATTATATACATATATATATATATTTATTTATATATATATATATATATATATACCTTAAACATATATATATATATATATTCGGTTTTCCTTATTATTAATATAGTTAGTCAGTGAAATTTCTAAGTATCAAATAAATGAACAATGTAAAAGTAGTTAAGAATGTAACCTTAAAATTGACAGAAATTTAATGTACAGACCTGGATTTAATGTTGTTAACAAAGCTCTGTTTTTTAGATTTTACCTTCTTTAACACGCAGGAATGTAACAAATAGATGTTAAGAATCCCCTTTTTACATTTTACTGTCATTAACGTACACACTTGTTTCTTATCGACTGAAAATTAAATTTAGTTTCTTCACAAAATGATTATTGAATCTTAATCAACTATTGATGAGCTAACTCTTATCACGTGAACAACTATTAATTGGATAAATATCTCGCGAAATTCTCCTGACCTATATGGAACCTTGACTATTGCAACACAATCCAACTTAGCAATAGTTAATTTCAAAGGACTACCACTTCTTGCAGCTGTAAATTTTACTTAATGATGCATT
>NC_042999.1:65501951-65544451 GCF_006345805.1 Octopus sinensis | reverse complement strand
ATACATATGAAAATATATATATATAATATATATACATATGAATATAATATATATATATATATATACATATGAATATATATATATTATATATATACATATGAAATATATATATATATATACATATGAAATATATATATATACATATGAAATATATATATATATATATACATATGAAATATATATATATATATTATACATATGAAATATATATATATATATAATACATATGAAATATATATATATATATATATATATACATATGAAATATATATATATATATATATATATACATATGAAAATATATATATATATACATATGAAATATATATATATATACATATGAAATATATATATATATATACATATGAAATATATATATATATATCTATATATACATATATGAAATTATATATATAATATATATACATATGAAATATATATATATATATATATTACATATGAAATTATATATATATATATATATACATATGAAATATATATATATATATATATACATATGAAATATATATATATATATATATATACATATGAAATATATATATATATATATATACATATGAAATATATATATATATATATACTATATGAAATATCTATATATATATATATATACATATGAAATATATATATATATATATACATATGAAATAATATATATATATCTATATATATATCTACATATGAAATATATATATATATATATATATATTACATATGAAATATATATATATATATATATATACATATGAAATATATATATAATATATATATATATATATACATATGAAATATATATATATATATATTATACATATGAAATATATATATATATATATATATATATACATATGAAATATATATATATATATATATATACATATGAAATATATATATATATATATATACTATGAAATATATATATATATATATATTATATACATATGAAATAGATATATATTATATATATATATATATACATATGAAATATATATATATATTATATATACATATGAAATATATATAATATATATACATATGAAAATATATTATATATATATATATATTAATATATATATATAATATATATATATACATATGAAATATCTATATATATATATATATATATAGATACATATGAAAATATATATATATATATATAATATATACATATGAAATATATATATATATATATATATATACATATGAATATATATATATATATATATATACATATGAAATATATATATATATATATATACATATGAATATATATATATATATATATATACATATGAAATATATATATACTATATATATACATATGAAATATATATATATTATATATACATATGAACTATATATTATATATATATATATATATACATATGAAATATATATATATATATATATATACATATGAAATATATATATATATATATATATATAATATGAAAATATATATATATATATATATATATTACATATGAAATATATATATATATATATATATATACATATGAAAATATATTATATATATATATATATACATATGAAATATATATATATATATATATATCTACATATGAAATATATATATATATATATATATATACATATGAAATATATATATATATATATATATACATATGAAATATATATATATATATATATACATATGAAATATATATATATATATATATATTACATATGAAATATATATATATATATATATATACATATGAAATTATATATATATATTATATATATATACATATGAACTATATATATATATATATATATACATATGAAATATATATATATATATCTATATACATATGAATATATATATATATATATATATACATATGAAAATATATATATATATATATATATACATATGAAATTATATATATATATATATATATATACATATGATATATATATATATATATATATATTACATATGAAATATATATATATATATATATAATATGAAATATATATATATATATATATACATATGAAATATATATATATATATATATACATATGAAATATATATATATATATATACATATGAAAATATATTATATATATATACATATGAAATCTATATATATATATATATACATATGAAATATATATATATAATATTATATATAATATATATATATGTTTCTATGTATGTTTCGAGTCGCCTTATATATGTAATATTTTCTGTCATTGTATTGTGTACAAGTCACTGCAATGTGTTTCATGTGACGAGTATACTCGACACAAAAGGGTTTGCGTATGACGCCTTTTCCTTTTCCGCTTTTGGGTCCTCTATATATTCCATAATCACATACTGAAAGTCCTATTGACACTTTAGACAATCGTTTACTGAAAGAGCATTTCAACGGCAATTTAGAAGTTGTGTAAATTGTAATTCCGAAAGGTTATAAAACTTTTCATAATAAGCTTTGATATTCCGATGTTGTATGAACAAGATTTAACAAATATTGAATGTGTGAGCGTGTGTGTGTATGTGTGTATATATATATATATATATATATATATATATATATATATGCACACATACACACACACTTCTTCATGTATATTGAAAATAAATACACAATATACAATGCTTTTCCCGGATACACTGCACATGACTATGGTAACGTTTGAGATATAGGAACCTAGGGAAATCTTCCATTGCTGTCTCTTGACAACACAAAACGTAAATGGAAAGCGAATTTATTTACATTTATTCACCTATTTTTCATATATTGACAAAAATAACAGCAATAATAGAAAAATCTATACAAATTTCTTACAAATATAGCATCAATCGAACTCCAGACAAAATTCCTTGCCGTATTTACATACATGCCCTTCAGCGTTCAATTCAAGACAGCCAGCATTGACGCATTCTTTTATACGATGTCGGTAACTAAAAGTACAAATATACTTGCTGCCGTCATATTTTTACATATTGTTACGTTGTGCGTATATATTATTTCATACACGCACAACGGTGGGGAGCTGACAGTATTGTCAGCGCGCCATTTAACGGTATTCTGTCCTCTTTACGCTCCAAGATCAAATTCCTCCACAGTCGACTTTATCTGTCACCCTTTCTGTGTCGTTAAATTGAAAACCAAGAGAAGGAAGAAGTAGTTAGTGAAAAGCACAAGATCTAAATCTAAGGGGTAAATAAATGAATAAATTGTTTCGAAGAATACCGAACTGGAAGAGACCAGACTTAGGTTATTGGTTGGGAAACTGAGATAACACCTTCACAATTGCCAGAACGGAGAACTGATCTCAGATCGGATGATTGGAGGGAGAACAGTACTCCTTATGAAAGACAAAAATAGCAGCAATAATGCCTGTAATTATAAACCACTCACTTACCATTAGTGTGGAAGCTGTGAACAGGAATGCTCTCAGAAAGCATTTATAAGCATCTTGACAGCCGAATGTACTTCCTGAAGAGCGGGAAGTTTGCATGAATAAAACTAGAGGAATGCATGATCTATAATACATGGGCAAAGCAGTTTTAAAGGAAGTGATATCGAGAAAGAAAACTTGAACAATGGGCAGATAATAAAAAGACCTCTAGCATGATTGCACACTCATGGATAAGTGAAAAATTGAGCATCTTCAGTATTATAGAGAATACGGTTGATTTAATTAGTAATAGCTTGAAAAAATTGAAAGTACACTTTTACTCAGGTAATACAACCTTAGGGAACGTTAATGTAAAAATAGGAATTTTCGAGGGACGCTCGTTAACCTCTTTTATATTTACCTTATGTATATTTATCCTTAGTTTAGTAGTAAGAAAGGTAGAGGCAGCATAGCAGTTTAAAGGTAATAATGGAAAAATTAACCATTTGCTCTATATGGATGATCTGAAGCTTTTTAAGAAGATTCGGTAATACAATTTTTTCTACAAACTGTAAGACTTTGCAGCAAAGATACAGGTGTAAATTGTAGAATAGACAAATGCACAATATTAGTCATAAAAAGGGGATATACAGCTTCTCTTTTACAGGTATTCATTTAGCAGATGGCCCGACATTAAGTTCACTGAAACATATAGAAGGATAAAAGTATCTAGAAGTGTTAGAATTTGATGGAGTACGAAATATATAAATAAAAGGAAAAGATCCGAAGGAGTACGTGAGAAGGGTGAGAGTGTTAATGAAGCTAAATGGTCTGAATTCAATGACGGCTGTAAGTACTTGCGCAGTATCGCTACTTAGATAATCCACAGCCTTTGTAGTTTGGTCGAAATATATATACAGATGAATTAGGAAGAAAATTCTCTATGTATAGAGGACTTCATCAAAGTGCAGGAATAGGAAACATTGCTACAATCAATGAGGCATGAGAGAGTATTGAAAGCAGAGAGAGGAGAAAGAAAAACAGCACAAAACAAAATGGGAAAAAACAAAAACACATGAAGAAATACTACAGAACAAGGGACTACACAATCAATTCCCTGTGGCCAAAACTGTAGTTGCTGGAAAACATAGGTGGAAGTGACTGTAGAAAGGAGCACTGAAAGCAGAGATTGAGTGCACCATACTGCCAGCACAAGACCAAACTAGAAGGAATACCCTAGACTTCCTCCAAACCATCATAGAGTGTGGCAAAATGATGAAGTTCTACATTGGAAACTACGCGAAGAGTGGGATCTAGAGAGAGGCAAGACGTGGTATGATCACAAGCCGCAGTGAGTGGCGGAATTGGAGATCTGCAAAATCCTGTGAATTTACCTAATTCAAAAAAAACAAATCAGGTGCTGGAGCATAAGAAGCTAGAACCAGTGGCGGTGGACAAAGTTCAATATAATTGATGTTGCGTACCTCTTTGAGTCAAGAACATCCAAAAAGGAAGGCGAAAAATAGATATACACAATTTTCTTATGTACAAAAGGTTGGCCTCCTGGTCACGGCCAGAATAATCAGGAAAGTATTAGGTAGCTGAAAAGAACAGATAGCATGGTACGGTAGACTGCTGATAACAAATACGCTAAGCATGCAAAACTTCAATATTAATAACTTCTGATACCAATCTAAACACTGGTTCTCATGGCTTTTGATCTTAACTGATTGGAAGTGTTATCATGCACATGGTTTGTCTGAGTGTAGAAAAGATAGGTTACAGCAAACATTCTGCACAATACGGCAAATTCGCTCGTCAGTTCTTCGATATTAACCACCAGTAACCTATTTCTTTACTACCCACAAGGAGCTTAAACACAGAGAGGACAAACAGGGACAGAAAAACGGATTAAGTCGATTATATCGACCCCAGTGCGTAACTGGTACTTATTTAATCGACCCCGAAAGGATGAAAGGCAAAGTCGACCTCGGTGGAATTTGAACTCAGAACGTAACGGCAGACGAAATACGGCTACGCATTTCTCCCGGCATGCTAACGTCTCTGCCAGCTCACCGCCTTCATTAGCCACCAGTAACCACCAGTTGAAAATGCCCCTTGGCGGTTACGATATGTGCATCTTTAATCACGAGCAGAAGTATTAGGAGCGCATCATAGTCATGTGTTGAGATGGATTTTTGGGGTGTTTGAATAATTTACCTCGGGAAACATGTTTCGTTCAACACAAATAATGAGGCAATCAGATGATAATGGATACAAATACCTGGGTATTTTAGAAATGGATATTTCGCATCCAGAATTGAAGGGAAATGATAGAGAAACACATTTTGTAGGAATACAAATGATTTTACAATTCATCCTGAATGCAATGAATTTTTGGGTAGTTGCAGTGGTTCGATATAGTGCATCCGTTCTCAAGTGAAGTGAAGAAGAAATATCAAAATTGGATAGAAAGACGAGGAAGTAAATGGCAATGTATGGAGCGTTACACCTTAAAGCAAATATTTATATATAGATTGTACATAAAGAGAGCGAATGTGGGTGGAAATCTCATCGGTGTGGATTATTGTATAAGGAGTAAAAGAAAAATGCTTGCAGCATATTTGGTAAACAGAAAAGGCAGGCATAAATACAGATGAAATGCTTGGCAAGGAAAATTTTAACAAAACTTTGAGAAGAGCAAACGAGATCTTTTTCAACTGGGAATGCATATTCAGATTGTAAGAAATACGCAGGATATCAAAGATAAAGCAACATACCTTAAGCAAGACAATTTTAAGTGTACTACTGTAAAACTTATAATTGCAACACGAGCCGAATCTCTTGCAGCCTGTTTGGTGAGGTTTAATATTTACAAACATTCTGAAACCCATAAAAGAATGTGAAAAGAATGTGGAAAAAGAAACCCATTTAGTAAAATGGTGTGAGAGTCTTGCACAAAAATAATACAAGCGCCACCATAATAATGTTTGTTCGTGTCTTCATTGGCTTTTATGTCTTAAATACTAATAGGAACTCACGAAAAGTTGGCATGAGCTCTACCCTGTAATGCATTGCAGGAGGATGGGAAATTAATTATATTCTGGGATCATGAATTTTGAACAGACGGACTAATTGAGCTTCGCCGACCTAGCATATACATATTGAACAAGAAAGACAAATACTATCATCTCATTAACATCACCATACCAACAGATGTGAATATTGCAAGAAAATCGGGAAGTATCTTGAACTGAAGGAGGAAAACCTCCAAATCTTCCAAATATCTGAAGAAATCTGGCTTTCCGCCCGCATGGGGGCATAAACAGCGACTACTCTATCGGTACCGCCTTCACTCTCACTTACGTCCAGGACTACCAACTTACCTTCCTGGCCGAGGATGTTCGTCCGCAATTCGAGATGCAGGCCTTTCCTAAACAGCACTGCCATCCCGCCTCCCGTTCCGGGCCGACTAAGAGATACGTAGATCTCATTATCGTCGAAATGGGTGCAAGATCGCGTGTCCGAAATCCTGGTTTCACTGGCTACTATCACATCGAAACCTAGCATGAGGTCATTGGTCAGGCGAACTTGCTTCCAGGGTGACCTCAGGCCGCGAATATTTATGCATCCCACTCTGACAATCAACACGACGGCTCGAAAGTTTTGGGGGGAAAACGGGGTTATTTAACCTCCTGGAGTTGTTGGCAGCCAGGTGACCCGGGCGCTGCGTCTGGTTCCTCCGGGAAACCGCTGCTGCTGCTGTTTGTTTGTTTGTTTGCTGAGCGAAGCGGTCTTCGTCCCAATGTGGGAGAATCCGAAACATGGTCATTTGCTATTTGTAAGACCCGCAGAAGAGAGAGCAGATCAACCCCCGGCACCGAGAGCATCGACGGATGGATGAATGTGCATCCAAGCTCAGCGGTTGCGTAGGAAGTCGGCGATAAGAAACAGGAAGAAAGAGAGAAAGAGTACTACAGGGGTCGCCACCCCACCTGCCGGAGGGTCGTGGAGATTTAGGTGTTTTCGCTCAATAAACACACATAGCGCCTGGTCTGGGAATCGAAACCGCGAGTCCGCTGCCCTAACCACTGGGCCATTGCTGCTGCTGTCACTGCCACCGCTGCAGTCAGCGCCACTGCCAATGCTGACGCCGTCGCCATCATTGCCGTTGCTACTATGAGGTGGACTTTGAATTTTGGTACCCTTCTTTTTCTCCTTCCCCTTCTCCAATAATGTTATCAGTAGCTGAGGGAAGAGGAGGGAAATCTTGCCCCATTCAAAACATTTTTTAAGGAGGTGCAGTTTTTATTTTTCTTCAATCTTCCAAGATGTGTTCTGCCATCTTGTTTATTTATTTTGTATAAAGATGCCCACCGAATATATTCGGGCCGAATATAGCCCCGCCAGGGAGTAAACAAACACAGGCACCCAATGCTAGTTCCCTAGTGTTTCTATTAACAGACTGGAATAATGTTTAAATAGAAAAAAAATCTTCAAGAAACGATTGTAAACTAAATTTATTAAACAAAACTTACTTCGCGCCTTCGAAATACGTCTGTCGTGTTCAGCGGTGATGATGAAGAAGAACAAGAACAACAACAACGACAAAAAAACAACAACAACAGCATCATTCCTTTCTATTATAAAGAATTTGAGCTATAGTTATGGTAGCACATAACCTCATAAATTTTAAACGTGCTGCGCAACAGGATCGAACATGAAACTACGAAGTTGCAAAGTGACATGATATTGTTAGCCACACAGTCATGACTGCATAGGTTAGTGCGTATGTTTATATCCGTTTATGATTGCATGTAGATATGTCTGTGAGTGTGGCATTATCATATACCGTTACATGTGAATATTGTTAACATGATCTTTATGTGTACACTGAAATAAGTGTGACTGAATAATCCTCCTGGATTTATTTCCGGTACAATATCAGCTTTGTTACTAAAGTAATAGGAAACAGCCATGTTGTCAGCATCGCTTCATTTGTTTTACAATAATACAAGATATTTCGCTTTAGATATTTCACATTACACTCTCAATAAACCACACATCACTGAGTAATCTGCTAATGACACCAACGCTGAATATTAACGGAGCTATTACATAAATAATTTAACTAACAAATAAAATTATGAAGAGCCTAAAAACACTCTGTTAGTATCTTCCTGTATTGTACTGAGTAAAAAATATTTTCTACTTTAAGAATGCAGTATAGCAATACACATAATTAATTAATAATTTACTTAATTATATGTTTAAATTATTTGGTTGTACTACAGAATAAAATCAATGTATTATAAACGAAACCTTTGGTAATTACTTCATCAAACCTATTTATACAATAAATATTATTCACAACATTTATGCGTTTTTAATTTGCTCCCATTACATACAGGCTGTTTCCAAACAAGAAGTATTAAATATAGGTGTATATATAGCAACATGTGAAAGCATCTTCGCTTCTGTCATATGATTTCATGTTCAATCCAACACGATGTGACATTCGGCGATGTAGCTATATTTATATAGAAACCTTGCGAGTGAAAGTTAAACAAAAGTACATATGATGAAATGTAAATATTCTTGGGAGACAGAGGAAGCCGCAAATTCGGTTTAGCACTACTTTACGATTCTGGATGACTTTAACATAGTCCACTCTGCGACAAGCAGCCGGACAAGGTTTTTGGCTTCTGTATAGAATTTGGCATGTATTTCTTCCCTTTTTTTTATCCACCACCGTTCTTGGCGGTCCTACGTAAAACGTCATAGATATTATTTTTCCTGTGACAAAACTATAAAGAAATATGTGAAAGCTGAGGAGAAGCAGTTCAAATGAATCTTTTCATTTTCAGACAGTAATTACTTTTTCTAAATACACATCTAATATGAAATAGCTACAAATTACTATCTAGCAAAAAATATTTTTCAGAAGCAATAAAAAACATATCATCTTAATATATAGATTAACCGATATCTAGACATTGCGTCTGGAGAATTATCTAAAAGAAAATAGTACTTAAATTCACATATTAATAATGCGCGACCAAATCTGAAAGTAGATTTACTCATATATACTAGCTTAAACAATATTTTTGATAATATTGAGATAACTGTAGCATTTGTTATTGAACACTGGAGAGATAGTGACGCTCAACAACAGATTTTCAGCATATTTTAAATTCCGAAAACTAAGGGAATTCTTGCAGTTCTGTAATATCAAACTCAGTCAAGGAGTTTCAGTTTAGCAGTATTTCGTTTGTCTTTACGCTCTGAGTTCAAACTCCGCCGCTGTCGACTGCACCTTTCATCCTTTCAGCGTCGATAAACGAAGTGCCATTGCGTACTGGGATCCATCTAATCCACCGCCCCCTCCCCCAAAACTTCAGGCCTTGTGCCCAGCGCAGAAAAGATTATAATCGAATTTTAGTCGTTTTCAGATTTTATAAATATACACATATATACACACGTATATACATACATGTATATAAATACACACACACACATGTGTGTGTTTGTGTGGTGTGGTGTGATGTGTGTGTGTGCAAATCTACATAATGTAAACGTATCGTTGAAAGGCAAAAAATTGTAAATTTTCTGCGGTATTCCCTGGGCGTTATAAAAAGCGTGTATTCACAGCCAGAGACCTGAGACTTGCCGGTAGTGAGATATACAAAGATAGGGAATAACCGTTTACCGGTGTAGTTAATAGCGGTTTGGTTGAATATAAAAGAAAAATTAGAGAAGTTTAGCTAAAATAGAAATTCTTTGCAATGTTTCCACCGTCTATTTAATTTCCGATTTGAAAATCTCGCCGTCGCCATCTTTACATTTCATTCCTTCGGAGACAGTAAGTACCGGCCAAATACTGGAGTTTATGATTTAACTTCTTCCCTCAAATAATCTGGCCTTATTTCTACTTCTTCTAATCAGGATTCACGCCATTAGCCACAAAGAATAATCTCTAATTCGAGCTTACTCTAAGCCACTTAGGATGCGTGTGGCAACTTGAAGATCCACCCACCACACACGATAGACTGGCGGTTGCACTGGCGCGAAAGCTACGTTATCATCCTCATTTCGTAAACGGTAGAGTTTAACGGGTAGAGAGCTGAACCATCCTGGGGTACAGAGGATTCGCAATCTAGATTGAGTCTGAAAGTTTACCACATCATAGTGGGTTACACCATGGTTCCTATTCTTTGTGAGAGAAAGTTGTGGTGAATAAGTACAGCGGGGTTCACCACCCTCCCCCGCCGGAGCTTCGTGGAGCTTAGGTTTTTTTGCTCAATAAACACTCACAATGCCCGGTATGGGAATCGAAACCGCGTTCTTACGACCGCGAGTCCGCTGCCCTAACCACTGGACCATTGCGCCTCCACTGCTACTGTTGTATCTGTCTTTTGATGACGGTTGTCGCGCTTACAGATATTGTTATATTCCGAAGTCGTCGATAGAATGTTTCTATCTGGCATTGTGCGAAGTGTTATTATCTTCAAATGGTTGGATCGTTATGACGTCCGTTAACCACTACACATATTTTTTTCTCTCCTTGTTTCTCCCCTTGTTTTTTTTTTCTATATCCCTTTCTGTAGAAGAGCGTAGGCTCGAAACGTAAAAAGACTTTTTCTATTCCTGAGCGTTATACTAATACATCTGTTTGTTTTGTACACCACCTGTCTTCGTCTTTTGTTGTTGTTTTTTTTTTTTGTTTTCGTAAACTCTCCCTATAATTTCTATATCTGCACAGACACGACTATTAACAGTCTACACGTACTCCCAATCTTCTCTTGACGACCGGCTACTTGTCTATTTTTACCGGGTGGGCTATACAGATTCACTATACAACATTTATTTATTTATTTATTAAGAGCTTATGCTTCTCAAATTTTTTTTCAGGTTTCCGATAACTGAAAAAATATGAAACAGGCCAGCAGCGTGATGATATATGAGAAAAATTTGTAGAATAAATGCAAATATGATTTATCAGTAACAACAGATTAGTTGATGAAACCTCTCTAGATATGTTACGAATTGATGAATCAGCTGTCATACTTATTTCAGTTGATAGCATCATCGTTGCTAGTGGTAACTAATTAAACATTAACTACATTGGAAAATCCTAAAAGCCATTTTTATTCCGTCATGAGCTTCACAAATAAAAGAAGGAATCAGATACAGTAGATTCCATCTTTCTCGAGATATTATCGGCAAAGAATTAACCTTCTCTGAGACCAAAGTGATATTGTATTTAGAGCCAACCAATGTGATTTTGTTTTTAAATCGGATACAAATCGTGGGTACTGGCGGAATTGTTAGAACATTGAAAAAATTCTTTTGCCGCATTTGTTCCGTCCCTTTGTGCTCTGAGGTCAAATCGAATCGAGATCAACTTGAGAAAAAATTAGTTGTTATTTTCAGAGGCTTACCAATGAGTAGCAATTCTCTCTCATCAGCTTATGATCAGAAAAAATATTTTGTAAATCTTTCTATGAACGAGTAATTTATTATTATATTTACGTGATCAGATCAATAAGTATCCGGACTGTTGCTACAGTAACGAAGGTAAACTACGCAAAGTACAGCCGGTTGGTACAGATTAACTTTACTCACTGCTCTGCAAGCGCACAAACTTTTAACGCTCTAGCTCACTTTTGCGGTTAACAGAAGAGCTTGGAAGGAAGGTCGTAGTGTGTGATCGTCACATTTACCATGACAGAGGGCTACGAAAAGTTGCAGGTGAAAATTTTTGAAATCTCTGCGTAGGTCTCTTAGCAGGCATCGCTATGCTTTTGGTAAGAATTGATTCAGATTCTCTGCTCAAATTCTTCTCTTATGGTCAATGTGGCAATCACACGCTACATACGTTCCTCCGAAGCACTGCTGCAATCAGCGGAAGTGAAATAGAACGTTAAAACTTAGAGCGCATGCTCAACCAAGTTTAAGGTCAATCTGTGCCAAACTGCTTTATACAGTGTGCTTTAGATTCGTTAGTATATATTTCTTTACTACTCACAAGGGACTATTAGATTCGTTAGTATAGCAACCGTCCGGATACTTATTGATTAGACCACGTATATGAAACCTGAGACATTGAGAACGGAGAATATTGAGTTTGCATGATCCTCTGTATATCTAGTCTCAACGTTAAAATGTAAAACGTGTTCGAGTGTAAGTTACATAAAAGTAAAATAAGACAAAATATCTCAACTAAAATTAAAGTATTTCTAAAAATAAGAAAATATCTACTAAATTATGATTTGGAGATAACGATTTCCTCGAAGAGGCCGACCTCAAATTCTACCACGGCCTCAAGTGGGCCACGACATCTGATACGTGCGTTTCTCACTGTATTGCTGATAGGATCTCAGAGCACCTCCTTGATATTGGCCAGTAGCTCAGCCTTGATCTCTTTCTCAAGTGTGCTTTACTCATAGAAATCTAGTGGATTACAATAGGGGGAATTAGGGGGCCAGAAGTCACTGCCACTGAAGACGTAGAAAATCTCCGACACTTTCCAGCGGTATGAGAAGAGACCGAATCCTGCTGCAACATGTACGACTTCTCAACAAGCTTATCCAGCCAGGTTTGGATCACTGTCTCCCGGAGCTTCACATACACGTCTGAATTGAGTCTCAGAGCTGGTGCAAAAATGTTGGGCGGCATGAGGTCACGTTCATTGGAGATTCACTTCAAAACCATCACATTTCGTGGGGACACGGTTTTTAAGATGTCCATGTCACATCTTTTAGTCTTTATAGTGTATCCAAATCATTGAGCAGCTCTCACGATGCCCAGCGCGAATCATTGATAACCTTTATGGTCTCCAACGCTGTTGGCTGTTCATATATACCCCAAGCAGTTCCAGAAAAAAAAGAGACATATAAGCCTTAAATTTAATCCCGAACACTCTCTATAAATGGCGTTGTTCAAATAAATGAGTAAACCCCATTACAGTAGCTTCCCATGCTAGAACTAGCAGCCAAACTATCCTGCTAACAATACCATACCACTTTTCAAAAGGAAACGCTGTATAGTGAAGGCTTGAATGTATTACATCTGAAAAGAAGTGAGAAAGAATATTCATATTTCGATGTACTATGAGAATCTGCCTGTACAATCGGTACCCACTTAGCGATAAGGAATTGGAAAAAATATGTCCGGATATGGTTCTCACAATGCAGCTTCTGTTGAACACTTATTCTTTACCTTCAGACACGATTTTTATAATTTCTTTGGCTAAAGCTCAAATTTCGTAGTGAAGTTCTACAATCGGCTGAATTCACTGCATCCTATTACGTATTATTGTTATTTATGTCTCCCTAGAGAAGAAAAATCAATATTCCTGATCTTGTCGGATTTGATCCCAAAACTTAAAGAGAAGTTAAATACTGTAAATTATTCCGTACGACACACAAGCGGTCCTGCCTGATTGCTTGTCGGTTCCACTTTACGTTACAATAAATAATTCTTTATATCAACTGCTTCAGAGACGTAAACAGAATCAGAACTGGATATGCAGACTGAGGGAAAAGGATGAGGTGACAGAAAAGGAAAGAATAGAGCGAATCAGAAAGACGAGAACGAATGAGAGAACTAAAGTGAGAGGCGGAGAGAGAGAGAGAGAGAGATGTTTTGCGTGATGCTACACAGAAGGAGTTTTCGTGAAAAAACATCTTTTGGTAATTTACTCATCATGTGCAAATATTCCCAGAATAATTCCTGTTCATTCTCATGTTACTGCATGCCATGCCAGAATCATTATTTCAATTTAAGTTTGAAAATCTATGGAAAATGTTATTTAGGATTCTATACTGAGTGTCATGAAGAAACAAACTATTGTTTTCTATTAGCATATCTATGAATTGCTCTTCTTTGCAGCCACCCTATCTTCTCCAGAATTATTGAATAAAAATACCCTTGTAAATATCTGACAGAATATGTCAAAGTTGTATGAAGATAATTTAATTTCTTACACATTTGTTAAAGGGTGGCAATCATTTTTGACAATTCCAAGTACAAGTAAGTGAAAGACAGATAAAAGAGCCTGGAGGAGAATTGATTTTGAAGTGATGAGGTATCAAGAAGTTCTTATCGATAAAAGTATAATATATTTGCCCTAAAGGAATACAATTATCTGCAACACGACGTAGGGGTCAATATGAGATTTCAGATTTCATTACTTTTCAGAGAACACGTGGCAGAATAGTTATAACCAAGCAATATCGCGCAGTATAGATTTAGAAACATCCAATTATCTCCTCTTAGAACATATATATATATATATACAGAGAAAATAAATGGACTGTTAGTTAGATTAAAACTTACATATGCGTGTGTCAAGGTGTGCGTACGTGTGTGTGTATGTTTGCATACATTCACATAGCCGTCAGTAACTCGCGTGCAGTCACAGAGAACCGTTTAAAATGTGTTTTTAAACGTTTGACCTGCAATTTCTATAGAAAACTAGATAACTAATTTCTTCCTTCTTTCACAAAAAGAGAGACATCATTTACTGAACGATTCAGTATCATTCATACTAGATTTAAAAAATGTTTTTACCGACATAGAATTTCGTTTTGCCATCTTGGCTGACACGTTTAATACCATTAATATTGGCGCGTCGCCACCGCTACATCACATGCCAGATCCCTGACCTTTGCAACTAAATGAAGATACTGTTCTCTACTAGAGTTCACACGTTCGATCGGTTACATCAAATAGTTAAAATAATATTGGGTCGAATATAGTCGAAACTTAAGCAAGTGCGAAAGAGAACAGGGAGAAGAACAGGATACGAAGAATATAGCTCGAAAAATCGGGCAACATGATCAAAGAATCGGAGCTGAGGCTATCGAGTTATACAAGTGACGGGGATCAGGTAGCTCCAATGATGCCAGGACGGTTTCTATGTCTTGCTATATAATAGTAAGACAAAATAGACCAGAAACAAGAAGACGCGCACGTTTTTTTTCCTGTTTGGATATCGGCAGCACCAAACACGCTTGTCCAGTGAGTCCACAACAGTGAGTCAAAGTCTTTTTAAGACTTCGGACTCGCGGCTAATGCTGCTTTAGATCACACCGCCGTGTAGCGATTTTAAATCGTAATCTTATTAATCCCCTTATATCTAATTCTAACTCTTATTCCTATATAATCTAGCATTTAATTGGTTTCTCAATTTACGACTAATTACACACCCATATCCCCATTGCAGAATAGAATTATAACACTGGCACCTACTATTCTCTTTGAATTCCTTTACTTTATTTCATTTTCTTTTTTACGTATTCTTCCTTTACCTCTTCCTCTCTCCTTATTTACTCTTATATATTTATTCATTTATCTTCTTGGTTATTTTTGTACACTAAATTCCTATACACATTTTATTTTATCCTTAATGCCAATCCTTAATTCACACCCTCATTCACTCTACCTCTCTTCTATCTATTTATTTATTTTTCTTTCTATTTACTATTCAATAGCCACGTCCGCTACCATTCTGTTATTGAACATTAATACGTTCGCGTCTATTTCTGGATTTACAAAGGATTGCACCTAAGGACTTATGCATCTGTTTCTACAACATCAGAAAGTTGAACTCTTTACTCTCTTACTAGTTTCAGTTATGTGACTGTGACCATGCTGGAGCACCGCCTTTAGTCGAGCAAATCGACCCCAGGAATTATTCGTTGTAAGCCTAGTACTTAACCTATCGGTCTCTTTTGCCGAACCGCTAAGTTAGGGGGACGTAAACACACCAGCATCGGTTGTCAAGCACATACACACACATATATATATATATACGACGAGCTTCTTTCAGTTTCTGTCTATCAAATCCACTCACAAGGATTTGGGCAGCCCGAGGCTATAGTAGAAGACACTTGCCCAAGGTGCCACGCAGTGGGACTGAACCCGGAACCATGTGGTTCATAAGCAAGCTACTTACCACACAGCCACTCCTACGCCTGTGAACTGTGAAGTTTTATGCTTCTTTTTCCACCTCTTTCTTCATCTCATTTCTTTTCTCCTGTTCTCTCTGTCATTTAATTAATCGATCCTCATCTCATTTTCCCTATTTGTCTCCGATGATTGATTACCCGATGCTCTGGGATATCCCTGAATCAGCTGTAAGACTTTGAATTTTTCGAATTATAATAATATATATGACTTGAGATGTTTGTCTTGCTTTAACATCTGTTCACCTCTTTATCAGTTATATATCTTCTACATAGGAAACCTTCAATGGCTCCATAAATGCTATCTCGACTATAAACTTGGAGCCCTGACGTACTTAGTGGTTTAGATCACCTGCCTGACTAAACCCCCATACTTTGTATAAATTGCAGCGCAGAGCATTCAATATAGGTACTGCTAACTATGGATAAGCAATTCCTAGGCATCTCACTCAAGGATATACCCATTCCCTCTCAAAAACTTTTCTCCTAATATTACCTAGCAAAACAATTCATCTTATCCGAAGAATGAGATGGAAAGTCTTCTTTTATGATAATAGACGCAAGTCAGATGAAAGCAATAATAATAAATATAACCTTAGATTAAACAAAAACACTCCTCACAACCTCCACTTAGATAAATTTGAAACTGATATCCTTAACAAGATTAAGAATTTAAAATTTTCTATACACAAATCTTTCCAATGGCAGCTTTCCAATACAATCAATAGGATTACCTTATCACCCAAGATGCACGTCTTCTCCGACAAAACCGGGAACTTATACTCTCTTACCATCGAAGAATATGTTGAATTTATAAGGAAGGAGCTGCACAAATCCTATAGGGTAGCTCCACAGTCAACACTGGATACCCTCATTACCAACCAATGCATGCTTGTAAATGCGCTCGAAGTCGACAACCGCACTGAGTCCTACAACCCAAGAGCACCATACTTCGATCTTGAGATCCATAAAACAGACTTCTTAACCAAACGCTCTATTAGATTTATTTGTCCCACCAAATCTGATTTACGACGAATAAGCAAAAATATACTAGATAGAATCATGCCTTCTATTATAGAGAAGCTAAACGTAAACTTATGGACCTGCAGAGACGAGGCCATCACCTTGTTTTACCAGCTTCAAAACAAAAACACCTCGTTCCTACAATTTGACAAACAATTACTACGCTTTCATATCACCAATCCCCCTTAAAGCTAAAAACCTAACCAACATAACCTCCTTAGAAATTCATGTAATTCTATCTGCCTTCGATAATGAGCTTTGGTCCCGTGTTAACCTCAATACTTACAGAAACATTTCTGATATAACCATGGACTCATCTAACTCCGCTCTGGCCAAAGATCTTTCAACAACTCCGCACACAACTCCCCCACATCAAAGGAGGTGTATATAGAGATGATGCATTGTTAATTGCAACAGGCCTAACAAAATCTGCATTAGAAAAACATAGAAAACTCTTAAATAAATTCTTCGCCAACTTCAACCTATCTATCTCTTTTGAAAACTCTTACAATGCAGCACATTTTCTAGATATTACATTAGAGTTAAATCCTTCCCTCTGATTCCCAAATCACAAACCTAATCAGTACCTTAAGTACATCAACTCTGAATCTAGCCAAAGTAAATCTATTTTCGAGAGTATAATCAAAAGCATACCCATCAGAATAACCGATCTATCCGACACTGAGGAAATCTTCAAGAACTACGCCAATTACTACAACCAAGCTGTAGCTCCTAGTGGCTACTCCCAGAAGATTAGATTTATACCCAACACTAGACTTAAAGAACACCTCTCTAAACTTAACCCTAGACAAGCGCGCACACGAATTTCTTAAGATATTGCAGGAACCTACAACTATATAAAATATTTTACATTAACTCCCTGATAATCTTAAAGAAAACTTGATACCATGAGCCTAAGTCTAATACAAACTGAATTCAAAGTATCAAGCATTTATGAATATTATTTATTCTTGTAAAGTGGGCAGCTGTCAACCTGAAATCATTACGTTGTGACAGTTTCTCAAGAAATGAAGTATAGACAATCTCGAAATGTTAATTATGACATGTTACAAAATATTATACCAAAGTGTGTTCGTCTGCTAATTTGGTAGTACGAACGCAATCCTAACATATTTCTTTATCATTAAACCTTACCCACTAAGCCATCAAGTCATCAATGATAACCTCATAGCCAAAGGGCTTCAAAGAATTTAGAATTTAGTTAATGAAAACTTAGTGGCATTATAACTTTAAAGGATCGAATGGGACTGAAAATAACCAAAGGTGACACCTGCACGCAAAATAAATAGTTAAGAGAGTACCAACGTTCCTGAAAAGCTAGTCATGAAATGTTAATATAAGTAAAACCCATATCGACGAGAAAAATCATCAGTGTTATTTTTTAGTATACATTTAGAAGATCAACATAATTTGATTTCGAATTTTATTTATTTAATTTGCATGTTTCATAAACATTATAATATAAATCGATTTAATATTCGTATATATATAATAATTGGAGGCACATGGCCCAGTGGTTAGAGTAGCGGATTCGCGGTCTAGGGATCGCGGGTTCGAATCTCAGATCGGGCGATGTGTGTGTTTATGAGCGAAACACCTAAGCTCCACGCGGCTCCGACAGAAGGTAATGGCAAAATTCTGCTGACTTTCGCCACAACTTTCTCTCACTCTTTCCTCCTGCATCTTGCAGCTCACCCGCGACGGAACGGCGTCCCACGAAAGAAACCGGGAAACCGGCCCTTATGAGTCAGGTATGGCTCGAGAAGGAACAAACAATATATCTTATCAACTTTCTCATGAAAAAAGATAATAGTGAAACTCAACGAGAATTGAACGTACATCATATAGACATATAACTGTTTATAACAAAAAATAAAAAAATAAGAATCGTAGGGGAGGTGAATGGCTGTACAGGGACGGATTGAGTTACATTGGGTGTCAGACAAAGGAATGGTACGAACAAAAGGAAGGGAAGGATATATTTGACGAAATACAGTAAAGCATTTACTAACTTGTTTAATGCATTTTGAATTGACATATGTCTTTTTGAAGACGGTGAGCTGGTAGAAACGTTAGCACGCCGGATGAAATGCGTAGCCGTGGTTCGTCTGCCGTTACGTTCTGAGTTCAAATTCCGCCGAGGTCGACTTTGCCTTTCATCCTTTCGGGGTGGATAAATTAAGTACCAGTTACGCACTGGGGTCGATATAATCGACTTAATCCGTTTGTCTGTCTTTGTTTGTCCTCTCTGTGCTTAGCCCCTTGTGTGTAGTAAAGAAATGGATATATATCTTTTTCGAAACTATCTTGTACTCTGGAATATATAAGTGAGATTTTAATTCTTTTGATTTTCTCGATTCACTGCTAGTAAATAGCGGTGACAATTCCGTAAGATCTTTGCTTCAATGTGACACCACAGTGAACAAATGTCGCTTGCCATACATAATGTCGACCAAAACGTTTAAAGTTAGAACTGTTCCTTTGTTTTTAATAGATTTAAACCGTCAAGTATAACGCCACATAATGTTTCTTTTGCTTGAGTCCACACATTTGCCAGCATTTGCGACAGATCTACCTTACGAGAATAACATGCCCCCTTCTTGTTGCCGGTCACAGAGATACTGAAAATGTTTTAGGGGTTGCTTTCCTTCTTATGATATGATAGTGCACAATGTTAGGTACCAACCTTTCAATGGCATGTGTAGTTGTGCATTTGAAAATTGCATTAGGATGATATAACACCCTTGCTAGAATAAGACATTTAATGAATTATTCCCTAGTTTCATTCCTTCGAGAGATTATCATTTAGACAATCATATTTGTAAAATTGAAATTAATTACACTAATTGCATTTATATGCACGGCCATATTATTCTCTTTCTTCCATTTATGTGTGTTCCACAATACATGCAGAATTTAATGAAGCACAGTGTGATTCTTCTGATTATTGTGTATAACATATTCAAGTGACATCTGTAATTGAATGACCAACTATTTTGTTCAATACGAAAATCTCTCCTCAGGGGTCTACACGGTATGTGATAGATTACTGTGTCCTTATTGAAACCGCTAAAGAATATCAAATGATATGCACATTGCACATACGTATCCATCATAAAGGAAGAAAACTAAAATAAACATTTACATACCATATCTATAATTCCGGTAAATGATATATATGTATTTTTTGAACAGCTGTTTCGGAAGCTAACCACCAGAAAAAGTGTGGTGTTATACAGACAGACGGTTGCTTTGCAGCAGAACTCTTTCATAAATAATGACATGAGAATTCAGCGTTCATAATCTAATTCCTTTTTCCCAAAATGTCTAAAACTAATGTAAGGAAATTCAGAATTACTGTATCCGCAAGCTAATGTGACTTAAGAAAGAGATAAAGTCCTTCCTCTTGCTTGACAAGGTCATTTTCAAAGATGTCGGCAGTGTTTTAAGCCTGTAAATATATTGATTTCCAAAAATATGAAAACGGAGAGAAAAAATAACTGAAATCAAAACGAAAGTTTAATAAAGTCTGTTTCTTTCAGGTGATGTGGACAAATGGAAATTTGTGAAGTTGTGACATTTTCAATCTTTCCTAAAAGCATTCCGAGTTGTGTGTGTGTATATGTGTGTCTGAGTGTGTGCGTATGTGTCAGTAAGTTTGTGCTTGTTTGTTCGTGTGAGAGAGAGAGGAAAATAGCGAAAGAGAGATTAGAAGTGGGATTAAACGGACATAGACGGTCAAGTGAATGAAATATAACAAGAAGAGAATATATTTTTACTTTTCTCTTAGAAATGATAATGGTAGCATGGCAATTAGGGAGGAATAAAAAAAAGGGGGGTGGAAGAAGGAAGAAACAAAGAAAGTAATCTAACAATTTTATCAAGATAAGTAGTTTCGCCGAGAGAAAGCGCATTGTGAGGCAGATATTGAATGCCGTATAGAAACTATTTATTGAAGTATATATTAAGAATAGTATGGCTTGTGCGTAACAAAAAAGAAAACCAGAAAATATACGTTAATATATTTCACATCTGAAATGTTTTACAAGTTGTTCACTAAAGGTTTTCAGTAAATGCCTATATATGCCTGGGTGTGTGTATGAGGAGGGTGTTATACATATATTCTTTCATTCTTTTACTTGTTTCACTCATTTCACAGCGGCCATCCTGGAGCACTGCCTTGAAGGGTTTTAGTCGAGCAAATCAACCACAGGACTTACATGTTTTTGAAATACAAGTACTTGTTCTATCGGTGGCTCTTGCCGAACTGCTAAGTTACAGGGATGTCGGCACACCAACAGCGGTTATCAAGAGGTAATGGGGGACCAACATGGACACACCCGCACGCACACACATTATTATAAACATATATGTATGTATGTATATATATATATATATATATTATATATATATATATATATATATAAATATATGTGTGTGTGTGTGTGTATATATATATATATATATATATATATATATATATATATATATACACACACACACACAATGGGCTCTTTCAGTTTCCGTCTACCAATTCCACTTACAAGCAGAAGACATGTAACCAAGGTGTTACGCTGTAGGACTGAACCCAGAATGATGTGGTTGGGAAGAAAGCTTCTTAACACCCCCCCACACATATATGTATGTATGCATTGAGACTAGCTTTCATTACTGTGTGGTGCTGTTTGATGGTGTTAACAAGCTTTTCAGGACATTCATAAATCACTAACTCCACCAACACCTACCAAGATGTGCTAATAGACCGAAAGAACCTGAATTAGTGCCAGTTACAAGGAACTCCTGAAGTACTTCGAGGCCTTTACCTATCCCGGTAGCGCAGTGAATTGTACTAACACTTCTCACCTCGAATTTTAGAGGCAAATACAGTTTGACACAAATGTTTTTGATTCTCTGGATAATCGTCTCTGGAAGTAACATGGCATCACTTGCAACATGAAGATAAATGTGCCACGGTGCTCCCTTGTCTCCTCTTATCCATGGAATACATAGAGCTCTACCACAGGCACATCAAGAATCTGACACGAGTCCACCTTTGTCACCAGTGTTCCATCTCGCATATAAGATAGTGGACATAGTTTTATAGCAAAAGTTCACGTCTTTATCCACCGTCGCTAGCGATTCATAACTACTGATTTATTTATGTAACTATTAGCATACAAAGTTGTGTCAAAAGGTTCCTGGACTAGTTCTGTAGCGCACCAACTGAATGCAGCACACTGTTGCGTGCGCAGTGAGAGCTAGCAATGACCTTCATGAGGCAATGTGCCGAGTGACATCGCTGTGCTTACTTCGCAAGTTATGAAATTTGTTTTTTTTTGTGATCACGTGTATGCTGTAGTTTGAGATTTTGTTAAGGACAGGAAGAAAGTCTGCTACAGTAATATTGAGCATGCTTCGGTAAGCTTACGACTACGAAGCAGTGGGTCGGTCATACAAAATGTTTTGAAACATCACCCCGGAAATGTGGTATTATGCAGCGAAAAACCCGTCCCCCAAGGCCAGACCGTTAATAGAGAGTTCTACTGCAACGTTTGACGCCCTTGAGGGGGAACTTTCGGTGAAAGCAAACAGGTCTTTGGAGCGCAATGAATTGGATTCCTCACAACGAGAATGCTCCTTGTCAATGATCCGACTACCAACCCTTCGCCAAGATGAAAATGCAGCTCAAATCTTGCCGTTTTAACACCGTTGCCGAAATCCGCACCGAATCGCAGAAGGTCCTCCAATCACTTATGCAAAACGACTTCTAAGCCGGATTCCAAAAGTGACAGGAAAGCTGGGACCGGTGTATTGTTGCGCAACATGTCTATTTGAAAGGAAATGATGTTAAAACGTAATAAGTTATTTTGTATGAAACCTACCTAGTCTGAGAACTGTTTGATATCACCTTGTATTTATTTTTACCATTACACTTAAACGCACGCGCGCACACATCACACACATGCGCGCATACAACACACACATACATACAGACACACTCGCAAAAACACATATATGTATATGATTTCTCTTCATCATTTAGGAAAGAAGTTGTCTCTGCTCAAACAGATAAGTTCGAATATACGAAGAGTATATTTGACATAGAGCAAATGGCTAAGGTGAAGTTGGGTATTTCCAGAGAATCATTCGACTCGAATACTGGGTTACCAAGACTGTCGGAATCCCAAACCAAAGCCGGAATATTTCACATATATACATGGAATATATACACATACATACACACATGTGTGTATATCCATACGTACATATATACATACGTACTGTAGTATAGTGAAGCTGTATACAACTCCCGGTAAAGAGTAGTAGGAGTCATATGGACAAGTAAAAAGACCAGTTGTCGATCGCCGAGAGAAGATTGAGAGTTAAAGAGTTGAGAGTCGAAAGTTCTAGTCGGTGTCTTGTGGAGTTATTCATCGATAGTAAGATAGAAGTCAGTGTATTACTATCGCGGTACAAAGAGATACACTGGTACCTGATGACTAGTAACTATTGGGGCTACTAGCGTAAAACAGTGACTACATTACAACGGCATTCACACATCACACCAGTAGGAGGAACCCACTTTAGAACACACATGTACATGCACCAAGGAGGGTTGAAAAGTTCATAGATTGATTATGAAAGAGTGATACTGGAGCTTTGAAATCTTGCATGCAATAATGTCAACTCATTTTAATCATAACTGCATTGTTACCCACCCTCGCCGGTAAACTGAAATCTTAAATCAAAAGTAATGTGTAGAGACTTTTCTTGAAAATGGAACAAATTTGACATCATGGTGTTATCAAGTTCCTACCAACAATGGGTTTAGGACCAACGATATTCGTGATGATACGTTTGCTACGTCAGGGTATGATGCTACATCTTTATCAACAGCACAAATGTAGGCAAATGAATTTAGGCGGGGAAGGTAGAGTCTTAAAGATGACCTAAGGTCTTGACGTCCTGCAACTGCCACCGCCGAGTAAGACAGTGATCGTGTTCACCACATAAGTGACGGATGACAGGCAATTGACTATAAATCAAATAACTAATGTTATTAACGTATACTGTGAGAGAGTTGAGAATATTTTGCACTAACTTGGCATGATGAAGAATTCTCCTCGTTGGATACGACGTCTTCTAAACCCTGATCAAGAATGCACCAGTCTTATCACATTACGGAAACATTTCACATTTTTTCGGGCACATCCAGGTGCTTTTCTTGAAGTCTCCAAATGCAGGACGTGTGTCGGGTTGACCCCTTTGAGCCACAAACAAAGAAACGATTTATGCAACGGAAACACCCCGTTTCTCCCGCTCCAAATACGGCCAAGGTCGTTTCATCTGCAGGCAAGTTGATGGTGTCAGTTTTGGGGGTTGCAGGCGTTTTGAGTTTATTGATTATCATCAAAAGGGCAAGACCATCAACGGAGAGTACTGTGCTAACATGCTGAGGCAGCTACGAAAGGCTTGGACGACAAACCACCCAGGAAAACTGATGAAGAGTCCTTGTCTTATAAGGCCTTGGTTTCATTGGTTCCCTAGCTTTACTGTGGCTTTCACAATCCTGCTAATTTGGTCCCATTTGACCATCATCCATTCCCCAACATTGAAAATCACTTGGCTCGGAATCAGTATGGCAGTGATGATGATGTCATATCTGCTGCTACAGTTTTTGTTTTAATAAGTGGATGAAAGCTCCTTTAGCAATGGAATCCATCCATTGCAGCCTGAAACGGGAAATATGTTAAAAAAGTAAACCATATTTGGTTCATTGTTTAAAACTCGCCAAGAATATTCTGAAACCACCTGATGAATGTCTACCACTCATAGATTTGATGATTGAAGACACGAAACGATCGTAGTGGATATTAATAATTGTTACATTTCTAAGTAATATAAATTAATTTATGTATTGGCTTAAGTCTTTCTTTGTTTGATTTGCATAATAGTGGTTTTGTCTCTAATTTAATATAATATAATATTTTACTATAAAATTGGATTCAATCCTAAATCTGATTTTTCCCTGTAAGTTTGGATTTATTCCCTAATATTTATTATTATATATATATATATATATGTGTATATATATATATATATATGTATGTATATTTCTATCTACCAATCTCTCGTTCTCACTCTGTTCTCCTTATATATATATATATATATAATATATATATATATATATATATACATATATATATATTTGTGTGTGTGTAGATTCTTACATAAGTTTCTGTCCACCTTACTTTGTGTTTTAAATTGACCTTATTTCGTATGTAACTTTCTATCATTCTATCTTTATATCGTTATTCATATATATGCAAATGTCTATCTACAAGTCTGTCTTACTTCCTTTGTAGTTATTTTGTTTCCTGACACTCCTATCATGTCGAAGACGTCATTCTCTTCTCTGCACACATACGTTCTCCCTGTCCTATTCCCCCACCGCGTATTATATGCCGTCTCTTATATCATACTTACCAGTGACAACGAAATTATCTAGAGTTTCTCTACTAACTTATCTTACAGCATTTTATCTATTAGCTTATGAAATAAAAAAAAAGAAAAGTGTAAGTCTCTACACATCCGCTCTATCTACCATTCATAGCAACCAAATCTTTTACAAATCACTGCCAATTCAATTTGTCTTAAATGGAAGATTTCAGATTCGATGGTGCAATCCTACATATTCGATATCGATAAAACAAAGGGCAGTGATCATCAAAAGTTCCTGCTGATGGTCGAGGGCATATAAATGAGAGTGGGGTGAGTCCGTTAACTGAAATTCTGGTCTCATGAAAACTACTCCACTGGAAATGGTTGCATTGTTAATCGGGAGCGTGAGTACGAGTATTTCATTTTGTGTTTTAGTTGTTTCAGTCATTAGACGGCGGCCATGCGCGGTCACAGTGATGAATAAATGTTTAATCGAAAGGATCGACCTCAATACTTATTTTATAAAAGCTGAGTACATAATTGGTCCCTCTGTTTCATGAAACAGGTAATTTATAGCGACGTAAACAAACCAACACCGATTTTGAAGTAGTGGTAGGAGGCAAACATAAACGCAAAGACAGATGTATGTATGTATGAACACATACACAGATAGATAGAGAGAGAGAGAATGATATAGATGTACAGGGTAGCCCAAAAGTCATAGAGGGGTTTTAATTTTTAATAACACCCTTGCTTTTACAAATAGGTGCATGCAATTTTTATTCAATATAGTGTAGATAATAGAGATTAATTTGCGTTAGTCCTTTTTCATTATACCTGTGCATTACGTATGAAAAATCTTCTAATTGCCGTTCATTTTCAGATTCACACACCCGTACCCTTTCCAAAATATTTTCCATGACATCTGTAAAAGTTTCAGGGTCCAGTTCCCTGACTTTTCCAGAGATATTCTCCTTCATTTTAATATTCTCCAAGATTTCAGGTTTGCTGACGTAAACATTCTTTTTGAAGTATCTCCACAAGTCAGGGCTGGTCAAGTCTGGGGAAAGCGATATCCAGTTGACATCGTAGTAGCAAGAGATCATTCTTTCTCCAAAATATTGCTTCAGCGACTGTACTGTCTCCCTTGCGGTATGGGCAGTTGTGTCATCTTGCTGGAACCACATATCGGGCCTATTTTGAATGGCCGAGTGCAAAAAGTTCTCTATCATGGACCTGTGTCACTCACCAGTCACAGCATTCCTATCATCGTCCTGAAAGGAATATGGCTCGATTATCTAATCCATCGTAATTGCACAGCCTACTGTATATTTTATGGGGTACAATGCTCTTTGGTAGTCTCTGGGCTTGAATAATTGACATCTGATTTTGATAAAACAATTTCACTACTTAGGTGCGTTGTGCGGTGTCACATTTTTCCAAAATTAATTTCCAGGACCAAGTCCAGAAAATTCCCGTAAGTAAAAGCGGTCGAAAATAAAAGAATTAACAAAGAATGCAACCCGTCAGTGACTTTTGGGTCACATTATATTACAGGCTTCTTTCAGTTTCCGTCTACCAAATCCGTTTAGAATGATTTATTCACGCCGGGTGTAGAGTAGAAGAAACCTTCTTCCTGCGCGACGCAGTGGGATTGACTCAGAAGTATGTGGTTTCGAAGAAAGCTTCTCTTACGTGTGTGAAAATCTTATGACATCATTATGTAACAATGAATTAACCAAAATGCAGTGTTACGTGCACAGTACCTGATCTTCATAACGTAAAAGCATTTATAGATAACTTGTAACATGAGATTGGTGATATATCAGTTAAAAAAAAAACATCTGAAAAAAAATGAATTCAACATCCTTTATATTTCTCCATCATTATAATGCTCATCGTAAATAAAACGCATTAAATATACTACGCTGAAATTATTCACTTTCCATTAATTAGGTTTTTCAAATAGGTTTTGTTTTTATTTTTCCAATAAGAAATGAAATAATTATTTAAATTAAATTATAGTTTATAATTATGATTTCCCATTAGCTTACTCTGTAAACATCTGATTCTCTACTGAATGGGTTATGTTAGCTGCTAAGAAATAAATATTATGAAAGAGTTGGTGACATGCTTTTCTGTGTCTCGTTACATACACATATGTAAGTGTGTATATTTGTATGAACACATACGCAAACACATGTAGATGTCACATGTGGAAAATTCTTAATCCGTGAATTTGTCACTTCTTATATAGAGCTGCTATCGATTGCCATGTGGTATTCATGATACGCCTAATGGAGGTAGGGTCAATTATAATATGCCTATAACTTGATGCTGACGCACCAGTATTTGTCTATGCAGTCATATACACGTCACTGGCAACATACCATTTTTACTATTATGAATATGTGAGTGTGCGTGTATATATATATATATATATATATATAGAAGTGGCTGTGTGATAAGTAGCTTCCTTACCAACCACATGGTTCCGGGTTCAGTCCCACTGCGTGGCAACTTGGGCGAGTGTCTTCTACTATAGTCTCGAGCCAACCAAAGCCTTGTGAGTGGATTTGGGAGACGGAAACTGAAAGAAGCCCAGCGTATATATATATATATATATATATATATATATATGTGTGTGTGTGTGTGTATATGTTTGTGTCTGCTTTTGTCCCTCCCCCAACTTCGCTTGACAACATATGCTGGTGAGCTTACGTCGCCGTAACTTAGCGGTTCGGTAAAAGAGATCGATAGAATAAGTACTAGACTTACAAAGAATAAGTCCTAGGGTCGATTTGCTCGACTAAAGGCGGTACTCCAGCATAACCACAGTCACATGACTGAAACAAGTAAAAGAATTTATCTGGAGCCAACGCTGACCCGAATCTACGGTTTATATTGAATTTGGTATATTATATACATACCTTAAGTATACTACAAACATCATTCCTCATGGATATTTTACCTCACTGTGAAGTTAATGTTCTAATACATGACGTGTGCGTGTGTGTGTGTGTGCGCGCGCGAGTGAGTGTGTGTGTGTCGGTGTGTGTGTGTGTTTTGGGGTGTGTGTATGTATGCCATTAATCTAATTCAAGTATTCACGTTCGATTTCCTATCTAACAATAAGCTTGCTATCTGCTCCTGACAGTCACTGTGGCCTGAAATACGTATAAAAACACGTTCTGAGTATCGACCTTCTTCCTCTAAAATGTAGAAAACAAAAACACCTCAGCAGTTCAGTAGGGTTTGCAGAGATCCGGTTACTACTCCGTACATGAGATTTCAAATTCAAAATTCTTGACGGATCCCTGTAGTTGTAATACTGAACAAAAACATTTCCCTCACAATGTTAAAATAAGAATGAAAAATTGATATGGAATTAATTAGTAAAATGTATAAATGATGTTTATTTAATTAATTACTAGAAAATGAGGTGTTTATAATCAGATATTCGTATCAACCATTCTGATAAAGAAAACACATTTAGTGCATCAGCATTGCTATCAATCACGTTTGTGTCTATGAGAGTTAAAATGTAAAGATATGAGTAATATCAGAATAGTTGTGTGAATGAAATAATGATGATTTCTTGTTTAAAAATATAACAATTAAGATGTATTGAAATTTGGAAACTCAAGCAAAGAATCCTTTTCATTACGACGTTTAATTTGCTGTCTTAAAGACGATAACGTTAGATATTTTAGTCTGAACTATAAATAAAAAGAAAGATTATTTCTGTTTGCAACAGCTGTTTTCCTACAAAGTAGAAATTAATCCGTGGATATGCAACGAACACTAACTAGATTAGCTCATCATAAATGTGAAATATCAATGATATGAAAGTAAGCAAAACGTAAAAAAATATAACATTTCTAGTGGATTATAGCTTATATGAAACATTATTCGAAGATAGTTAACCACTTACAGCAAATTCAAAAAATAACACATAGGAAGGGAGCATTGCTTCATATTCGCAGCATTGATAAATGCGAACCTTGACTTTGTTTTTTTTTTTATGTTATTTAGTATTTCTATCCGTCTCAATATAAACCTACTCACATATATATGAATTAGTTTATATCTCTCTAAAGAAAAACATTCTTTTATTACGGAGATGTACTCGCATAGCAAGTAATTTGATCTGAGATCGTGTGCTGAAACGAAAACAATTGCAGCGTGGAAGGTGTTTATAAGCCATTTAAGAAACACACAAAAGCCGTTCGATTCACTTCAACATTTAAGTTTAATTTGTCAAAATATTTTCGTCGCTAAAATCCGCGACCTGTTCACTGACAAAAAATCCGTGCTGCATCTGAGAAAGTAACAGTTAGTTCGTCATATATATGTATGTGTGTATGTATGCATACATGTGAGTATGTATGTACGTATGCATGTACATACATATGCCTGTGTATGCATGTATGTATGTATGTATGTGATTTACGACCATTACTTTTTGGGAGTAAGAGTCGTAAATCACTTCCAGGCTTCGGCCGGGGGAAGTTGAAATTTGATATTATTGTGATGAGTGGTCACTCTACATCTATCCATCGCTACAGGTTTATAGCTTTATGTTTATAGTGTGTATGTGCGTGCATGTACACACAGATACATATATACATACATACATACATACATACATACATGCATACACAGGCATATGTACGTACATGCATACGTACATACATACACACATGTATGCATACATACACACATACATACGTACATATATATGACGAACTAGCAGTTACTTTCTCAGATGCAGCACGGATTTTTTGTCAGTGAACAGGTCGCGGATTTTAGCGACGAAAATATTTTGACAAATTAAACTTAAATGTTGAAGTGAATCGAACGGCTTTTGTGTGTTTCTTAAATAGCTTATAAACACCTTCCACGCTGAAACATTCTTTTAATTTTACATTAATTTGTTTCAGTCATTTGACTGCGGCCATGCTAGAGCACCATCTTTAGTCGAGCAAATCGACCCCAGGACTTATTCTTTGTAAGTCTAGTACGTATTCTATCAGTCTCTCTTGCCAAACCGCTATGTTACGAGAACGCTGACCGAACAGCATCGGTAGTCAAGCGATGTTGCGGGGACAAACATAGACACACAAACATACATACATATATATATATATATATATATATATACGACGGGCTTCTTTCAGTTTCCGTCTACCAAATCCACTTACAAGGCTTTGGTCGGCCCTAAGCAATAGTAGAAGACACTTGCCGAAGATGCCACGCAGGGGGACTGAACTCGGAACCATGTGGTTGGTAAGCAAGCTTCTTATCACACAGCCACTCCTGCGCCTATGTTTATTCTTAGAAAAATACAAGTCATACAGATATCATACACACAAACACACAAAAAACAACACACTCATACACACACACACAAAATATGTATAAACCCATGCGTCCACAGAGATCGGTACGTACAGGTATATATTTTTATAGGATGGCAAATTTGATAACAGTTAAAATATGATTACTCTATGTATGCTGTATTTCGTGGTATTGCTCACGGTGGCAAAAATGTACCTCCAAGCTGACCCATCATACGACAAGTAAAACCCCTATATATCATATTATGCATTTATGTATAAATACGGAAATGATATCGAATACAGAATATGAAAGCAGTGTCATATACGTCGCCGAATATATATAAGTATTACAAATATTAAATGGACATGTGGTTAAGAAATTCTTAATATATTTCTTGGTCTACTATGTACATCCTGAGGAAGGTGCATACAAGTGTTCAGTATGAAGAAGGATGTTTATGGTTAACTAAATTATTGAAAGCGTAGAAGAGCATTCAGGTTAACATAAATAATCATCATGAAACGCATGCAGAACTATCTAATATTTACACGGATGTTGAATTGAAAATATTTGACAGTAGATACTTACTTAAAGACATCCATTAAAGTGTAAACAGATTTAAGTCATCGGTTAGTATGTGGATTCATGCATTGACGAATAGCTAACATTTCTATGGTAAGCGAAAACGGTGCATTCATTCGCTCTTAATACGAAAAGACAAGATCGATCTCTTCAAGCCGACAATCCAATGGCCTTAATTCACCACTTTCCATTACCCTCAAAAATTCCACCCAAACATTTTAGATTCTTAAAACGACAGCTTCATTTCAAATGCATTTCTCCTCCTCCTCCACAACATGGTTTGGGATTTGACTGTTGTTTTTCTCATTTTCGTATCTGTTACTGGGCGACATGTATGTATATTTGAATAATCTTTTTTTCAATTGTTTTCTGTGTCCTGTCGTAGATTTATAATTCTTTGGTATTATTCAACCACTATTTGTAGCATTAGTTTTGAATCTTGTTCAAGCTTTGTCAATATATTCGATCCCTTATCCCTGCATATTTACTTGCGTTAATCCTTGTACAAAGATTAAACATTTAAACATGTCCGGGCTTAATTCGTCGAGTTTAAATTTTTCACATTCTCTATTTATGAATCCGGCATACGTAACGTAATCTTCCGTTTCTTTTCTTTTTTTCTTACAAATTCAAACGCTCCAGCGAATATTAAATAGTGAACTTTCTTCAATGAATACTTTTGGTAATAGGTTAATTGTTACTTCAAAACAATTTTCGGATGGTTTTCTCGGCAAGATGTAGTTATAAAAATTTTCATGTTTTGCTGATGATAATTTCCTTAAAATAAAACGTACCTTCTTTTCGTCCGTCCAGCTTTTACACTCTTCCGTGAAGATTCCTTCATACCTTCTGAAGTATGCAGAAAACGTATAATCCCTTCCGGATTATACGTGAATTCTTTAATAGAATTAGTAACCGCATCTGCCGAAAATGAACATGAGATTTTTTTTTTATTACTGCAGCAGTGTTCGTTGTTGTTGCAACTGCCCCACTTGTCTTTGCCGTTGCAACTGCCCCACAGGAGCTAAAAGGTCTTCCATGCTACGAACGTCCACTGTGAGCTTCGAATGTCTCGTTGCCTCTGTTGTGTCTCGCCGACACTGTTATGTTCTTATTTGAACTCACAGCATATACCTCTTTATAACGTGAAGTTATAACAAGATTATAACAATACAAATGTAAATCAGAAACAACGTGTAACAAACAGTATCCTTTCTCAACGACATCTACGTTTCTCTTCAAAAATCACCTGCACACATCACACTGCATTTCTTTATTTGGCCACACAGGGCCTAACATAGAGGGGAAAAAGAAGGACCGACAAAGTGGTGGTGGGGGGGGGGGAGAAAAACGAATGAAAAAGATGGAATCGAAAAATTAAAAAATGAAATGAATGGCATTCGATCCCACGACCGAGCAGTTTCATTGGATCTCTTTTTTACAACACATTAAATTGCTCCCCCCATCCACTTATTTTCCTTCTAAAACAGTCAAAATACGATGTTAACAAGTACAGTTCTATGTTGGATCATATCATACGCAATTACATGGTCTTTTTTTTATTGTACACAATAACAATGTATCACTTATGCCTCTAAAACATTACTGCTATAATCACTGTTCAAACTGAGTCAAAACTTCAAGACTGCAACAACATTTCGTTCCTATTGTTTCTGAGTAAATTTAATTCAATCTTACCTTAAGGTGTGACGAGTTCAGGTCGACGACTCTTTCCGTGTAGTAAACATCTCACCTATACATGTCTTTAATTTATGATAATTCTCCTTCAACATAGGAATACGCCTTACACTCGGATGTAACCCCTTACAATCCTTCGTGTCCACCTCTATATCAGAGTTCACTATCTTATTTTCTCAATGACACCTTTGCACTGTTGTATAAAACAGATAAGGTACCTTTACCTGGGTGGGGGATTGGCAATTTGTGGCGCGTGTGTTTGCATGTGTTCATGTCTGGTGGAGTAAGAAAAGGAGTGGTGTCTGCAGGGGGGGGAAGGTTGGGGTGTGGACCGGGGGGTGGGACGGGAATGGGTTGAGGTACTACCTCGCTGGTTTGCTGTTTTCTTTTTTTCCTTTTCTTGTCCACCTCTGTTCATTCTGTTGATTTTTCTTTTTGTACTCCTGGTTTCCCGTTTCCGTCCTCAGTTCCTGATATTAAGACTGCCGGAGACACTGTCTTCACTAGAGCTTCTTTTTGTCCTTCTATAGGGAGGGGCACTTGGCCTATATGTGTCTCAACTGTCCACAGTTGTAGCACCTCAGCCTTCTACATTCTGCCACCACCCTAACCCTCACCTCGTCTCCCACCGTCATGGTGTTGACAATTTCTTTTATGTTGCTGGGGCAGCCTGAATATTCACAGCGCTTCAATATTCTCAGGGCTTTCACCTTCAACCGAGTGTAAACGCTAGCAGTACCTCTACAAGGCAGCAAAACAGTGTAGAAAAACACAAAACACCAGAAAAACGTGTTACAATTGCATGAAACAAGCGAACAACTTACGCGAACTCGGAACCTTGGCATAACGGCGCCTACGACGTAAATTGATTGAAAGATATATGACACTGTTTTAGCGCACAGCAAACTGTATTTCTTTACTAGCCACACAGGGCCTAACATAGGGGGGACAAGGACAGCCTAAACACAAAAGTGGGGAGAAATGAAATCGAATGAAAAGAATGGTAATTATAAATGAAAAGGTGGAACGACGTTAACTCGAACCCCACACTCCAGATAATGTCATTGAATAGTTTTAGAAAGAGTTTTTAAACGATTATTTTTGTCTCTTTGTCTTTGCTGCGTCTTACTTGTGTTGTATAGTCAATGTTTTTTTGTGGGGTATCTTTTTCCTTTTTTCGTTTGTAATGTATTTTGTCCGCGTTCGTAACTGTTCTTGTGCATTCGTTTTAAAACTGTTTATGTTTGTTGGAGGAAGAGAACGAGAATTTATGTTTTTCTTCTTCTTCCTTGCGACTGACCATTCCTTCTCATTCACCTCGGTAGATGTGGGCCTTCCAGCTTCCTCTGGCGCACTATTCTCCTTTTTCACTGTCTTCGCTGCATCTTCCCTCATCTCTTTCTCGTCACCTAGAGCTTCCTCACAAGGTTTCTCTTGCAGTTCCATTTAATCATCCTCGAAAAATTAAACTACGTTAAACTTAAAAATTACAATTTTCTCCAAGAAAGCCAAGAGAAAAATATGTTTTATTTTGACACATTCTACCAGTATACGAAGTTTAAAAGTGTTTAGTTAACTAGAAATTGTGTTGAAAACTTCCGTTCAAAAGGAAAAGATCCCTTAATTTATCGACTCTGAAAGGATGAAAGGCAAAGTCAACCTCGGCGGAATTTGAACACAGAACGTAACGGCAGACGAAATACGGCTATGTATTTCGCCCGGCGTGCTAACGTTTCTGCCAGCTCGCCGCCTATAACGACGTCAAACAACATATAACCGACCACAACTCAAAGTAGCGCGCAGCACACTGTCCTTCAATGACAGTGCGTATGGAACTTTATTTGGATTAGGACACTTGACATGCTATCCCACAGGGGTGTCAGGATTTCACTACAACGCATATACAACATATACACACACACACTCACGCACGCACACACGAACATATATATATGTATATATATATATATATAGAGAGAGAGAGAGATATATATATGCATGTATGTATGTGTGTGTGTTTCTACATTCCCACACACAGATATCACCTTAACAACTACCACACATTTTCTATTTTGGACCCACTGGACTTTTGCGCTCCTATTTCCCTAACCGAATGGGCCTTCTTGACTGTACCTGACATATGAAACTTTTAACGAAACTGTCCATCTACTGGTTTCAGCGATTCTTTATCTGCAGGCTCACTATCTTCAATCAAATCTCTCATTCTGTCGCCAACGGCGAACACCACTCTAACTACTACTGCTTGTGATATGCTTGTGATATTCATTTCTTTTGAGTTCCCTTCTTTCTGAAGTCTTTCCAACATATGTTGACCTACAAAGATGTAAAAATGTTTATTATTTGCATCAATGTTAATGTTCTAAGAAAGTCTGTGGCGTCTGCGGACACTGCGATTTCCCCTAGCCCAAGAAGAAATAGAGAAAGGAAAAGGAAATGGACAACAGTTAAAAGCCTCCATTACTTGGAATGTCTCAACGCTCTGCAAGTCATCTTTCCTGAAAGGTGCAGAGAAAGAGAGAGAGAGAGAGTGAGGGGAGAGATAGGAAATAGAGAGAGAGACAGACACAGACAGACACAGACATACATAGACAAATAGAAATATACAACATAATACATACACACATATGTGTGTGCGTGTACATATGGCATCTACATATATATATATATATATATATATATATAGAGAGAGAGAGAGAGAGAGAGAGAGAGAGACATACAGACAGACATTATTTATGTTGAGTATTTATGTTGAAAATCTACAAGGTCATGTCTCATATTCATGTAAGAAAGAAAACTACTGCTCAGACAACCAGTATCTACATATACCACCTTCCGAAATGTAGAAAAGGAGACTGTATTGTTACAAACAAACTTCTATTTAGCGGCCATCTTGTGTTTAACAACGTATCTAAATTAATCAGAAATATAAAAAAGGAACCCTATTGTAATCTTAAAGAATGAGTTGGACATACTCCTACACAGAACATTGGACTAGCCAACTGCGAATGCTTACACTCAGTTAAGATCAGCTATTACAAAGACAGTTATAGATAAACTTTCAACCATAAAAATCCAACAAAGCTGCATGCAATGTAGCAGGGGAGCGACAACATGGCCGAGGTCCAAGGACAGAAATTGGTAAAAGAATAATAGACTAAAAGGACCTTGTACCTTGACGGCTGTTGTTGATTATAGTGATACTGTACTTCGGAAGCCATTTAATTGTGATCTTCTGAAGATTGCTGTGGTACTATCCGTAGCTAATATGTGATATTACTAGAGAATATAAAAGCAAAATATGAAATGGTATTATTAAACTGAGAGAGAGAGAGAGAGAAAGAGAGAGACGTTAAGAATCTATATGACATAACAGCTTTAATATTGCTTTCAATAGACCCACCCCCTTATAGATATTGTATTAAATATCACAAATGCAATAAGCTTCAGTATATTAATGTTTTGTTAATCAGATCTGAATAACCAAACTACAGAGTGTTATTACTCCACAGTGTTTCTTTTCAAAAATGTCCGTTTGATGTTTTGGCACGTATTGAAGCATATACAAACTTGATTAAATCATGACTTTCTGATTAACAAGTTTTGTATGTATACGAAATCACATCCAAATGTTTAATAAACGGACAACAGATACAGCGCAAGCGTGCAGGTCGGGAATCATGGCGTAAACTTTATGTGAATTGTGATAACACAATTTTCAACCTCTCAATCTCTCTTCTAGTCTTAAAAAAATTATTTCTAGTAGTAGTAGTAGTAGTAGTAGTAGTAAGGGGTAGAGGAAGAGTAGGGGAAGTCTTGATAGTTGGCAAAAAAAGAGGAGGCAGAGCAGGAAGATTAAGAGTTGGAGGAGGAGGAAGACCAGGAGAAAGTGGAGGAATAGGAGGAGGTGGAAGAGGAGGAAGGATGGGAAGCGCAAAAATGATCAAGTTTTCTGATTTAAGCACAAAGCCAGCAATTCTTAGAGGTGGGATTAAGTCAATGAGATTGGTCTGATATTTCACTGGTACTTCATTCTATTCAGTTTGCAAACGTAAACGCTAAGCTGAACTCGTTCCCATTTGAAACACAGATGTAATTGTCAGGAACAAATACTGAGAAGCATTTTTAAATCCCTCTAACAGTTTTACGAAACAACAACAATAACAACAATAACAGCAACAGCAACAACAACAATAATAATAATAATATTAATAATAATAATAATAATAATAATAATAATAATAATAATAATAATAACAATAGACGGATGCGGAATTTGAACTCAAAACGTAAAGAAGGACGAAATTCCGCTAGGCATTTTGCCCGGAGCGGTAAAGATTCTGTCAGCTCACTACCTTAACAATAATGATGATAATAATAATAATAATAATGATAATAATAATAATAATAATAATTATTATTATTATTATTATTATTATTATTATTATTATTGAGTGAGAGAGCAGTTCATGCCATCAAAGTGACACTGGGGTAAAATATACGAAGCCCAATATACCCATCATGACTACCCGTCTGATACGGGTACACCAGGCACATGCATCACAACCATATGTGCGCGACATGGTGATCTCATATCAAGATAAACAGCACATGACCTTGCAGGTGGGGCCTAGTTAGAATTTTCTTCAGGTTGAGTAGCCCATCCCGCTCAAAAGGTCCTTGAATAAGAGATGCACATATCGTCAGCCACTAAGGGACATGCTCAACTGGTTAAGGTCAAACAACTGACAAGCAAATATGTGGTATTGAGCAGAATATTTGCTGTAGCCCATATTTTATACCAAGACAAAACAATGTACATGATAACACTTCCAATCAGTTAAGATCAGAAGCCATATTATTATTATTATTATTATTATTATTATTATTATTATATTATTATTATTATTATTATTATTGTTGTTGTTGTTATCATTGTGTGAATGAGCAGTGCATACCACAAGACCATGCACATGCATCACAGCCATATATGCGCAACATGGTCATCTGATAACTATACTAACAGCACATGAACTTGCAAGTTGGGCCCAGTTATAAGTTTCTTTAGGTCTAGTGGCCCATCCAGCTCAAAAGATTCCTGAATAAGGGCAGTTTAAGTGTGTTGAAGAAAAACTGGTTTCTAGAGGTGAATTATCCCCAAAGAATTCCTCCCAACACATGGCTATGAAGCTCTCCTACTACTTCTGCTTGTCATCAGAGATGCTCATATTTTCAGCCACTAATTGACATGCTCAACTGGTTATGGTCAAACAACTGAGTAGAAGTGGTATTGAGCAGAATATTTGCTATGGCCCATCTTTTATAGCAAGACAAAACAATGTACCTGATAACACATCCAATCAATTAAGATGAGAAACCATGAAAGCCACTGCCTGGTACCCTTATTATTATTATTATTATTATTATTATATTATTATTATTATCTATATATATAAACGGCAAAATGTTTGTCTGTGTGTGTGTCCTTTATACAAATCAATAATCTTTCAGTTAGAGGGCTCGCACTTTCTATGGTCATTCAAAACCGTCCACGATTGGTCGTGCACATCGTTACATTTCCCCAGTCATCCCGTAAAGCCATTAAAAAATCAATAGAAGTGACATTTTTGTGAATTTTCTATCCAAAACACAACCAAAATGCCCGACACTTGATACGCCAATTGAATGCTAGCTAGCTGTATGTTATTAGTCGAAGATTTGGACAGTACTCGCGTGTATGTGCGCACGCACGCAGCTGTATATGCATGCACTAACACTATGACCCGGCAAGTTATTATTATTATTATTGCTAGTTATTATTATTATTATTATTATTATTATTATTATTATTATTATTATTATTATTGTTGTTATTTTCTTTATTTATATACTTTATTGATTGACATGATCTTAATATCTCAATCTTAATATCTACGACCTTAATATCTCAACAAAAGAATTTTATAAGCTCAGAAAATACAAACATTTATTACTTGAAATCGAAAAGGTGTGGCATCCATCTCAAGACGGTTACAATACCAGTGGTTGCACTTGGAATGATCAAAGAAGGAAGTAACAAAATTGTTTAAGCATCCATCATTCCTGTATTACCAAAAAAGTGAAAAAGATAGTGTGACCTGTTAGGTCACAGGTACTGAGAAGTGCATTGTCGTTGTAAATTTTCGTTCTTTTTCGCCTTTTATTTTCTGTGTTTACTTTTTTTATTTTTTATTTTTTCATCTCTGTCTTCCTTCCCTTTTTTCTTTATCACATGACTTCGTAAATGAATAATCCGGTGTGTTTATTTTAATGGCCTACCAATGTATAGAGTGAGATTGTCTGCCCTAGGTGTGAGGAAGAAATTCAGTAACGAATGGAAGCAGAACGGAAATAAGATGATAATGATAATAATAATAAGAGCAACAACAATAATAATAATAATAATGATGATGATGATGATAACAACAACAACAACAACAACAGTAATAATAATAATAATAAAAATTAAAATAATATTGATAATAGCAGTAAAAACATTGTCAACATGTAAAAACATGGTTCTCTTAAAACACTTTCAAAAGTAAAATATTACACTTTTAACAGAATCTCCTCTCTTTCTCCTTACATTTATCATTGTTAATCATAAATAACATCCATCGTAAAACGTCTACTTGATTGTTACTTGCCGCCTGAGGCTGAGACTTGGAGTAGGTCATGTAAGATAAAAACAAAAGGCATGAACAGCCACAACAATTTTAACAATAATAATAATAATAATAATAACAATAATAATAATAATAATAATAATAATAATAATAATAATAACAATAATGATAACAATAATAGCAATAATAATAACAATAAAAGCAATAATAATAATAATAACAATGATAATAATAATAACAATAATAATAATAGCAATAATAATAAAAATAGCAATAATAATAACAACAGTAATAATGATAATAATAGCAATAATATTAATAACAACAACAGTAATAATAATAATCACAATAATAATAATAATCACAATAATAATGATAATAATAATAATAATAATAATAACGATAAAATTAGCAATAATAATAATGACAATATTAATAGCAATAATAATAATGACAATAATAATAGTAATAATAATAATAATAATAATAATAATAATAATAGTAATAATAATGATAATAATAGCAATAATAATAATAATAATAATGATAATAATAACGATAAAATTAGCAATAATAATAATGACAATATTAATAGCAATAATAATAATGACAATAATAATAGTAATAATAATAATAATAATAGTAATAATAATGATAATAATAGCAATAATAATAATAATAATAATAATAATAATAATAATGATGATAATAATAATAATAATAATAGTAATAGTAATAATAATGATAATAATATAAATAAAAATATTAATAACAACAACAATAATAATAGTAATAGTAATAATAACAACAGCAACTATAATAATAACTATAACGTCAACAATAATAATAATAATAATCATAAGCATTATTATTCTTATTGTTATATGTAAGGTGGTGAGCTGGCAGAATCATTAGAACACCGAGTGAAATGCTTTGGTGTATTTCATCTGTCGCTACATTCTGAGTTCAAATTCCGCCGAGGTCGACGTAATCGACTATCCATCTCCCCCAAATTTTTGGTGTTGTGCCTTTAATAGTACGAATTATTAGTGTCATTATTACTTTTAATCTGCCACTTTGTTACAGTCACTTGCCGAGACATACCCAGCGTCCTGGGGCGAGTGTAGAGTAAGATATGTTGAACGATCGGGAGGGGGGAAGATAGTGAATTATCCTTATGTAAGATAACAGAGACAGGCGTGGTAGTGGCTGTGTGGTAAGTAACTTGCTTACCAACCACATTGTTCCGGGTTCAGTCTCACTGCGTGGTACCTTGGGCAAATGTCTTCTACTATAGCCTCGGGCCGACCAAAGCCTTGCGAGTGGATTTGATAGACAGAAACTGAAAGAAGCCCGTCGTATATATGCATATATATATGTGTGTGTATACGTTTGTGCGTCCGTGTTTGTTCCCTCAACATCGCATGAAAACAGATGCTGGTGTTTAACTTAGCGGTTCGACAGAATAAGTACTAGGCTTACAAAGAATAAGTCCTCGTGTCGATTTGCTCGACTAAAGGCGGTGCTCCAGCATGGCCACAATTAAATGACTGAAACAAGTAAAAGAGTAAAAGGGAGTTTAAAAGTATACATTTAAATGCATAGGATTTTTCTAAGGATGTGGGTAGTAGGTGTGAGCACAGCCGTATGGATTTCACTTTCGTCTTCAAGTGAAACTTGAAAATGTCGATGAGTGCTTTATTAGGCAGGAACGTTTCTGTCCTCAATCTGTTCAGCCTCGTCCACCAGACAACCTCTTTCGGGTGATGAAAACACACCTTATTTTGCTGGATATAATACAAAGTGTCAGCTGTCCACAGCCAGCAGACTAAGGTGGCACTTGTTTACTAGTCATGCTTCAAGAACCCTGCGCAGAATTCTCGCATTTCCAAGCAATGCTGATTTTTATAGGTGTTCTGCCAACGTACTTGCATCAGTCTTTTTGAGCTATGTTCGTGGTTGAGTGCTGGTACTTCCAAGTGCACCAATTGCTATTGGTATCACCTCTACTCTCCTCATTGACCAACCTTCGTATTTCAAACTTCAAATCGTCATAGTTATTTATTTTTCCTTCTTTCTCCTTCATCCTGTTGTCACCGGGGCATGTTATGTCAATTATCATGCATGTTCTTTTTCGTTTTTTCACCACAACAATCTGGTTTCCGATGTTCGGTCACGTGATCTCCCTGAATCATTGCATCCCACAAGATTTTGAAATTCTCCTTCTCTGTGACACTTTCTGGGGTTTGCACATAACACGTATTTGATCTTTGTAGGCCGTGATTTCCACAGAGCTTCCAACGGAACAGTCTTGCCACATTGGCATGTCACCCTGTGTATC
>NC_042999.1:65469451-65496951 GCF_006345805.1 Octopus sinensis | reverse complement strand
GTCGAAAACTATTGCAGCGTGGAAGGTGTTTATAAGCCATTTAAGAAACACACAAAAACCGTTAGATTCACTTCAACATTTAAATTTAATTTGTCAAAATATTTTCGTCGCTTTGAGACCGCTGGCAAAACTTTGTACTGCGTTTTTTCAGTGAACAGGTCGCGGTCTCAAATGTTGAAATGAATCTAACGATTTTTGTGTGTTTCTTAAATGGCTTATAAACACCTTCCACGCTGCAATTGTTTATATATATATATATATATATATATGTTGCATCAGATTACCAAACTATAGGTCTAGGCAACAATGAAGCAGTTATGATGTAACTAGATGAAGAGGAAAATGGAGTCGAATCTCCATCAAAATACAGTTTAAAAGGCCCAGAACATTTTCGAACCTGGTAATCATTACATCGATTAGAATACCTCTTGGTAGTTGTCTGTAGCTATTCGCAGATACGAGAGGCCGCGAAGGACAGATGCACAATGGTTTGAAACGATCAGAGCGATTAATAAAGAATCTCGTGAAGTCGATTTCCTTTCCGTTTCTCTAATATGCTATAAATCCTACGGCCACGAAAGAATTACTGGCGTAAATCCAGTGGTATTTAAATCCATAGTTTTGATGACATCAGGTATCCACATACAGTGAACAGATTTTAAATGGAATACAAAAATACATACGTGTGTGAGTGTGTGTGTGCGTAAGTTCGTGTGTGTTTGTGCCTATGTATATGTATGTGTATATGTATCAATTGATACGTATATGTATATGTACATGTGTATAAGTGTTAGTGTGTGTGTAGGCGCACGCGCTGCGGTGTGGTAAGAAGATTTCTCCCCAAGCAAATGGTGCAGCCCCACCACGTAGCAACTTAAGAAAGTGCCTTCTACTATAGCCTCCGTCCGTTACAAGCCTCGTGTGTGGTTTTGGTAGATGGAAAGTGCAAAAAGCCTATCGTATATATATATATATATATATATATATATATATTACGCACGCTAGTCACTGGTATGAAAGGTTTTCTAAATGTTCTACCCTTATAATTTTCACAGTATATATGTATGTTGTATGTATGTATACCTCGGAACCACGTTTACCGCTACTGACCAAAGGATAGACGAGATCTTCATTCGGATCAATTGCGCTTGGTCGGCTCACCACCGACTCCATAAGTTCCTGTGGTCATTTCGGGAAATGCCTCCCATGATGCAATTTAGTATTTACCAGGCGCTTGTCCGAAATGTTTTCCTCTATGGTTGTGAGACCTGGCCAATGCATGTTGCTGACGTCCAGAATCTGGAGGTCTTTGATCGGTTTTGTAAACGTCATCTTCTCCGACTGCGTATCTCGGATTACGTTTCGAGCCCACAACTCTATGCTCGCTGTGGTCTCTTACCTCTTGAGCGGACTCTCCAGACAAGGAGACTACAGTGATTCGGTCATGCGTTGTGGCCCATCTACGTCAAAATCATCTGGTAGGCGTTACCACTAGATCCTCCTCCAGGGCGGTCAGCTGAAGACGTGGCTCATAACTGTCAAAGGAAATATGGAGCTCGTTTCCCGCCGTCGAGTTTTTGGCGTTCGACGCTGAAACGGCAAATGGCTTCAACAGGCTGAAGACTCAGATCGCTTCGACCCGTAACACGGTGAACTCAATAGAAAGCCAGCATAAGACCCCCGGGTGAATATCATTTCTAGATAAGACACGAAGTATCTATATAAAAGTACATACGTAATATATATATACATACATATATTCATATGTATGCATGTATGCATACATATACATACATAGACTTTCCTAATTTTACCTTACTAATAATTGGTTCAGTCAGCGACCATTTCTTTGGTGAAATTGAAGTACTTTCATATTAGATAAAAACTGCTAAATTCTCTATTTTATTTTTTTTTATTTATGCGCCCTTTTCAAGCCTAGCCATGCTCATGTGCCCGGTTTCCCGGTTTTTGTGGCGTATGTGTTCCCCCCAGCTGGACGGGACGCCTTTCCATCGCAGCGTTATTCAAGAAACAGGAAGAAAGAGTGAGAGAAAGTTGGGGCGAAAGAGTACAACAGGGGTCGCCACCACCCCCTGCCGGAGTCTCGTGGAGCTTTAGGTGTTTTCGCTCAATAAACACACAACGCCCAGTCTGGGAATCGAAAACGCGATCCCCCGACCGCGAGTCCGCTGCCATAACCATTGGGCCAATTCGCCTCCACAAATTCTCTATTACTTGAAATATATTTCCTGAGATGTCAGTTTCTTTCTTTAGCTGTAAGATCTGTGTAGTGACTCATTTCTGCTGCAGATGTTCGCTCGCAGTAAACATATCTTATATTTCGAACAAGAATATCACACAACAAGAATATATGACGGAAATTTTTATGTAACGTGAATTTAACGGTCGAATTTGGTAAGAAAGTGCTCTTTAAAGGGCTGATGCTAAGACACAATATATGCATACCTGTTTACATACATACCTACATGCACACACACACATATGTAAGATTGTATATATATAAATATCTGTCTATGTATGTATATCTATGTGTGTATATATGTATATCTATCTATGTATGCGTATCTATGTGTGTATATATGTACGTATGGATGGATGGAGGGATGGATGGATGGGTAGGTGGCTGGATGAAGGGCTGGATGCATGCTTTTTACTGCGTGTGGCTTATATATTCACTCACCTATTTCCTTGTACAAGAAATGTTTTACAGTTTATTTATTGAAAGTTGATTGTTAAAATTATTGACATTAATTTACATATGACAACACTTTGCTTTCACCGTAGTGCTCACGATTTTTCCATTTGAATATTGAATAATTTATACATTAAGAATGCCGCAGCAAGTATGTATACATGGTGTATGTTTGTGTGGGTGGGTGTGTCAGTGTGTATGTATATGTACATATAATTCAATGAGACAGCTAGTTAGCAGAGTTTCACCAAGAATAAAACGATAAATGTCATTAAATATAGCCTATTTAATAACGTATATATATAAATGTATGCATGTGTGCATACACAAGTGCACAAGCATATATATATATATATACATACAGAGAGAGAGAGATGTCCAACCCATGCCAGCATGGAAAACTGGCGTTAAGCGTTGATTGTGGTGATGATGTCAGCTATATTCACGTAAGTTTATATATATATATATATATATATATGTATATGTATATGTATATATATATATGTATATATACAAAAGTAATAAATGAAGATAATAAAATTAAAATTAGGGAATGGGTTTGTATCTGTATGTATATGTGTGTATGTGTAGGTATGTATAGGTACACATATGTGTATATATATATATATGTATATATATATATATATATATATATATATGTGTGTATATGTATATATGTGTATATAGGGACTTGTGTGTTGTGTGTGCATGTGTGTATGTGGATATGTGTGTGTATGTGTGTATGTGTATGTGTGTGTATGTATATATTTTTTTGTGTGTATATGTATGTGTGGTCGTGTGTGTATATATACATGTGTGTGTGTATATGTATATGCATATATGTGTGTATATATGTATGTATATATATATATATATATATATGTAGATATATGTATGTATATATGTGTGTATGTATATATGTGGTGTGTGTTGCATGTGGTATGTATATGTGTGTGTGTGTGTGTGTGTATATATGTATACATATGTGTATAGGTATAAGTGAGAATCTCCTTATTACCTAAAACTCTATTCTTCTATAATATTTTTTTATTCTTTTATTTATTCTTTTATCTAATTTACCATGACTCCTTGACCACTCCCCAAGTATGATATTTTTGCGCTATGCCTACCCCCAAAAAGTCCCCCACCACCACCCCTTTAAACCTGCCTAAATGTATAAATGCCAATACCATTCTTGTTACTAGCTTCCTGAAGATTTCTCTTGAATGAAACAGTTCTAGTCCTGTAGAAGCTCCTTCTATATAATAAATTAATTTTACTCTGCTATGTATTGAGTACCTTATTTACTGTGGTTAACCCCGAATCAACCCGGGACCTACATATATATATATATATATATATATATATATATATATAACAGGAGGCTTTACGAAAATAAACAAAAGACGAAGGCAGGTGGAGTACAAACAGACAATTGTATTAGTATGGCGGTCAGGAATAGAAATAAAACAAGTCTTTTACGTTTCGAGCCTACGCTCTTCAACAGAAAGATACACAGAAAAGAAACACGGAGAGAAACAAGGAGAGAAAAAAAATGCGTGCAGGAGCTAACGAATCAACATGGCGGTCTTATCTGTATATATATAGAACACTGAAGAAATAAGTGATATAGGTATCCACTTAATACAGCTCAACCGATTTGCGATGTGATAGAGCTTGAGGAATATAAAATTAAGGAGAGGAGAAAACAAATTTAAAGGCCGTTATATATATATATTCGTTGAATCCATATTAACAAAATTCCCCATGGTCTACAAAGTGCATATATAGAAGCATTCATCTATATGATATATCTAAAAATTCTAAGAATTTATAAATACATGCATATACACGAATATATATAAATATGTACAAATTCATACACATATAAAAATTTACAAACATATAAAAATTTATAAATATAGATATGTAAAAAGTGTAAATCCATAAATATACCTGCGAAGTCTGAATGAAGAGGGTGATAAAGCGGATGTAAAATGATTCATAGGGAGTCAGGAACATATGTATAAAGTCTTAAGGCCGTTTCGAAAATTTGTAGGTTTCCACGGGCGAGCTAAATCCAACCAAAGCAATACTCTATATTTGTCTCATCGGAGTTAATAGAATCACAATGGTAGATGTTCAAAAGAAGTGGTGGGTTAAATAAGTTAATAAAAATCGAATGTTTGATCGGACCATTCTCTTCAGGCATATGCCGTTAAACACAACGTATATTCAATTATTTTGGCACTGCGGCCATTCACAAGGAGGGGACAGCACAAGGACGGACAGACCACCACAGTGGGGACAAAAAAACATAAAACGGATGAAACATGAAAATGTACAATGAAATCGATGATGGTGAAACGGTTGCATTGAATCCCACTTCTCATGCAGTACCATTTAACAGCTAATTTACACAATTAAATCAAACGTACTTATATTTCTTTTTGTATCGTTGCTTTTTTTTTCTTTTTTCAAAACTTTTATAACAGTCGATTTTTCCTCTTTTTTTCTTTTTAAAATAAATTTTACTCACTTGCTTTTAAATGTTCATTAATGGTTTTAAATCTTCGAATTCCACGACTGGTGGATGTTCGTCAAACTCGACTACAACCCCCAGTGGGTCTACGTAGCTTCCAAACATCTCTCGCAATTTTCATGTCTCCCTACGGTTATTCTTTTAGTCTTTTCCGGGTATTTTCCTTGTAGCATCCTTACTCTTATTAGTGATTTATACTATATAATGTTTTCGTCTGCCGCTATATTCTGAGTTCAAATTCCGCCGAGGTCGACTTTGCCTTTCATCCTTTCGGGGTCGATTAAATAAGTGCCAGTTACGCACAGACTTAATCCCCTTGTCTGTTCTTGTTTGTCCCCTCTATGTTTAGCCCCCCCCCCGTGGGCAATAAAGGAATAAAAATAACAGTCCGTAACAATAACAGTGTGTATCGATTCAAATTCACGTCAAAGAAAAAACTACCAACACCCATATTAAACGCAATGTATTTCTCTATTTAAGCACTCTGGCTCATACACAGAGGGGACAGCACAAGGACAGACATAACGTCACAGTGGGGACAAAAAACACAGAACGAACTAATGGAGGATGAATTATGATAATGAATGTGAAAGGACTGCATGCTCCCCACTCGCAAGCAGTATCATTTAAACGTTTCAGCTTAACGTTTTTATTTCATTTTTCTTTTTTCTCATCTTTTCCCTTTTTTTTTCATCCATTTTACAGTCATTATAATTCCTAACACTTTTCTTCCGTTTCTTTTTCCTTTTCCTCACCATTTTATGTAAGGTATTAAGTCCTTGTAATCTATTACTGGCGGCAAGTCATCGAAATCCCTCGTACTCCTGTTGGGTCTATCTTATTTCCAAACAATTCTCTCAGTCCCTCACACCTCTCGTTGTCAATTACAATTGCCTTCGTACTCTCAGAATAAAGTTCTATGATAGCTTCACTCTTACTACGGTCTTCATTTTCGTTATACATCGGCTTTGAAATTGATTTCTCCTCTCCTTAATTATATATATATATATGAATTTTTTGCGTAATGAGATAAATAAAAACCAAGGATGTATAGATATTAAAGCATTTATAGATATCTATAAATGCTCTAATATATATACACCCTTGGTTTTTTTATCTCATTACGCAACAAATTCTTATATACGCACTCTTATTTCTTTATTATGATTATACAATCATTACATAGAAGGACAAATACAGGACGTACATGCAAAAAACAGTTAAGAGGTCCGATTAAAAATTTTCCATAACATTTGGATTATTCATTATAAAAATTCGTCTATAAATTGTCCTTTCCATGACCAATAGAATATTATAACATTACATAAACTTGCGATCTTACCGATGTTTTAAACCCCGGCAACCTATAAGGCCCCGCAGCTTTTCTTTCCTCTCCTCCATCCATAGTTAAGCTGGGTTTCTGACACCCACCTTTTTTACCACTTCCTTCCATCTTTTCTCATACACACCCCGTGGTAAGATCCTCTTTTCCAGCCACATTTTGCTCTTCAGATGATATCTGAAGTAAGTGAGCAAGCCGGGGCCCGAGACAAAGGATCCTATCGTGACTCCTTCCATTCTTGTACGCCACATGCATTCTTTTACTACTGCAACCGTGCAGTGAAAACATGCCTCACCTTCCTTCGAGAGTCCAGTTGGCGGTATCATCTTAATCATAGACTCAGCCGACAGCTGTACTCGTCCCAGATGCGACAACACGTGTTCTGCGTAACTTATCAAGTCTGACAACTTCCGACAGCGTACAAAAGCGTGCTGGACGGTTTCATCGTCTAACCCGCATCTTGGACACGTCGGTGGCACTGAAACTCCGTGCCGCGATAACTTCTCGCGAACAGGTAAAGCATTCCTATAACACTGCCAGGCCAGGGATCTTTGGAAATTATCCAAATACCCCGTCCTGAAAGTCTTTTTAAACAGGTTGGTAAGCTGGTCTTCGTCAAACCCCAGAGCCCCTCCTAGGACGTCGTCGTTCTTTGCCTCTACCAGCCTTCTATAAAATACCGAAGTGGTATTTCCGCAACCGGCCTTGCCCGCCTTGTGGATCAGCGTGAGTGCCTGTCGGCACTCCTTTTGCCATAAAGTCAAATTCCGTCTTTTGATGCGACCGGGTTTAAAATTCACTAAGGAGGCCGGTCTCGGGAAAAATTCCCCTGCCAGCGGACTCCACACCTTATCAGCCTCCAGGTGGTGCCAGATATGCTTCAGCCTCAACGCATGTCTGCGCATCATCAACCAAGGCATTCCTAACCCACCCTTTAAGGGTTCCTGGCAGCAAACGGAGCGCCTCACAAGTGGCTTTCCTCCCTTCCACAAAAAGCGGAAAAGGATTCGCTCCAACTTGCTAAGCCATGAATCGGGGCAAGGGACAACGGTCAGGTTATATACACACTCTGACATAGAACCAACGTTGAACCCTTTATTCGCAATATTTCCGAATCTGGAACTTAACTATGGTCTGTCTATAGCACTTATTCAGCATTACCTGACACCTTTGGGTCTCAATGACACCATTATCTCTTATATATATATATATATATATATATATATATATATATATATATATTAATCAATATAGGGTGGCAAAATATTTCGTAGAATTTATTTGCCACCAGCGGCCTACTGGGAAAAAATTAAATAGTCATAGACCATTTATAAGTTCAACATCACAATCAAGGAATGGCCATAATAGGCCATTCACCCACTAGAAATAACAGCCAAAGCTTCAACCGCAAAATAACATTAATTCCGCAAACCAGGAGAAAATTAAAAAAACATTTACCCTGTAATTTCTTATACGATGCACCGTTTCATCTATTGTTTAATGGTAAACTAACCTGATTAAATTAAATCAAGCCAATCTTCCATAGGCCGATAGATTCGTCAGTAAGAAACAGCCAGATCCGAGCAAATATTATCACGAGGCACCTCTATCCCTGCCTCGGCAATATCTGACCTAAAATTTTCAAATCATCGCACTCGCGCCAAATTTATCGGCAGCAAATATAAGCCGCCGATTCCATTACGGAATTAACCAGAAAATTCATAATTAATCAATATAGGGTGGCAAAAAATTTCGTAGAATTTATTTGCCACCAGCGGCCTACTGGGAAAAAATTAAATAGTCATAGACCATTTATAAGTTCAACATCACAATCAAGGAATGGCCATAATAGGCCATTCACCCACTAGAAATAACAGCCAAAGCTTCAACCGCAAAATAACATTAATTCCGCAAACCAGGAGAAAATTAAAAAAACATTTACCCTGTAATTTCTTATACGATGCACCGTTTCATCTATTGTTTAATGGTAAACCGAGGCAGGGATAGAGGTGCCTCGTGATAATATTTGCTCGGATCTGGCTGTTTGTTACTGACGAATCTATCGGCCTATGGAAGATTGGCTTGATTTAATTTAATCAGGTTAGTTTACCATTAAACAATAGATGAAACGGTGCATCGTATAAGAAATTACAGGGTAAATGTTTTTTTTAATTTTCTCCTGGTTTGCGGAATTAATGTTATTTTGCGGTTGAAGCTTTGGCTGTTATTTCTAGTGGGTGAATGGCCTATTATGGCCATTCCTTGATTGTGATGTTGAACTTATAAATGGTCTATGACTATTTAATTTTTTCCCACTAGGCTGCTGGTGGCAAATAAATTCTACGAAATTTTTTGCCACCCTATATTGATTAATTATGAATTTTCTGGTTAATTCCGTAATGGAATCGGCGGCTTATATTTGCTGCCGATAAATTTGGCGCGAGTGCGATGATTTGAAAATTTTAGGTCAGATATTGCCGAGGCAGGGATAGAGGTGCCTCGTGATAATATTTGCTCGGATCTGGCTGTTTCTTACTGACGAATCTATCGGCCTATGGAAGATTGGCTTGATTTAATTTAATCAGGTTAGTTTACCATTAAACAATAGATGAAACGGTGCATCGTATAAGAAATTACAGGGTAAATGTTTTTTTTAATTTTCTCCTGGTTTGCGGAATTAATGTTATTTTGCGGTTGAAGCTTTGGCTGTTATTTCTAGTGGGTGAATGGCCTATTATGGCCATTCCTTGATTGTGATATATATATATATATATATATATATATATATATATATATATATATAAAATTTATATGTATATATGTATGTATGCATGTATAAATATATATATACTTGCATCTGAAATCGGATGGGTTATTGTTTAAGCTGTTCGCTTCACGATGGTAAAGTCGTTAGTTCGTTTCTCGGTGTGTTCTGCTCTTGCGCAAGACATCTCATTTGATGCTGCTCATCTCTATTTAGCTGTCGAAAATGAACAGTACCTGTAACTCAAAGGGTCCCAACTTTTTGCACATTCGGTGTCACGCTAAATCTTCCTGAGAACTACTTATATGTCGAACCACTCCGTGTGTCCGTGTGTCTGTAGAGGGCTCGCCTAGTTGTAAGTTAATTTCACGAGCAGGCTGTTCTGCTGATCGGATCAAGTGGAACTATCGTCGTCGTAACCTACAGATAGTCCCAATGACTATGTCTGTGCATATATATAGCTGTGATCGACATGTAGCTCGGCTGATGCATAGTAATTTAGAAATACCGTATTATATTCAGTGCTTTTAAATAATATGTTTGTCATGTGAAAACCAGTTTGATCGTATTTGAATAGCTCTCACCAGTTCAAGTACTGCCAGCCGTCACTCGCAGATGAGAATAGCTGTGTAAAATGAACTGTATTTTTGCAATTTTATTCGCCTATATAGTCACATTCACATATAGATCCATTCTTTATACCCCGCTGCTAAACGTGTCGGAAATATCCAAGATGTGATATGTAGTAGGAAATATAGCTGGTATTACTGTTGAGTGGATGAACAGACAATAGTGTTCCTTTACACATGGATCGTCCAGGATCTGAACATACGTACGATTGCGGTTTGGACTCTGCTACCACAAGATAAATTCACAAAACTCCAACTCTTAAAAAGAAAAGAAAAAACAAGAAGAACAATCTAAGCTATTACAGAGTCATATTGCTCAGTGGGTAGGATACTTGGCTCATGATCGTAAGGTTGTTTCGATTCCTGAATCGGACAATGAGTTTTGAAGACACAAAAAATTCATTTCAGTGGGGAAAGTGGATGTCATCTTATGATGGACCGGCATTCCATCCAGGGAGGATTTATATATTGTTCACTCACAAGGAAACCGGCCTTGTTGTCTATATGACACAGGAAGGAGCAAGGAGCTTTATTCTATTAATTTTAATATACACAGCTATTACTACTCTTGTGGTTATTGCAACACTTAATGTAAATCCATGTATTGCAAATAGCTTAAGTTTTCTAGCGGGATACAAGCGAGTGCGCGAGTCGTAGGAGCATAGAATATTTTGTATTTTGCTTAGGTCAAATGTCATAACCCCCGCAACAACGCAGGAAAATGTCACTATTCCATACTAGATATTTTCAAAGATTTGGCAACCGGTTATTGAGATGCTTCTATAAATCTTATAAATATCGACAAGATAGATGAAATTTCAACAAATCTCAACATAATAATACCTTTGATGTTTGTTGACTGTAAGATGTCTTATTAGGCTTCCTTTGTGCTAGGCTTTCTATTTCCATTAATATAAGATCTTTTTATCACATACGCAAACATATTTTATGAGTTTGTCTTTGAAGAACGAAAATATATTCAGCGTAAATCTAAATATATGTCAATATGATGTTTCATAAATGTTTCGAGTTGTTATGAGAATAACAATATTGCTTGACATTACCATAGAATATATTCCAGCATAGAGTAATAAGATAGCTTCGGGCAAGTTAATTCTGTAAAACAGTTTCGGTTCCCGGTTGCCCTTACTAAACAGCAAAATAGTAGTAGTAGTAGTATTAGTAACCCGCTTTTCTGTAGGATTAAGGCCTGATGTTTGGAAGGAAGGGATTGTGTCGTTTATATGAACCTCAGTTCTTGACCGATTTTTGTTTCATCGACTCAGAAAGATGAAAGGCAAAGTCAACCTCGGCAGAATTTGAACTCAGAACGTAACGACGCACGATATGCCGCTAAGCATTTGGCCCAGCGTGTTAACAATTCTGCCAGTTCGCCGCCTCAAAACGAAATATAGTATGTATTGTGACGTATTAAATATTTCGTTTGTTTTCGTTTTTGAAATAACACAAATTGCAAAATTGTCGTGAAGACACCTAAGATAAAGGAAACAAATGCTGACATTCTATCAAAATACGTTTAAGAACCTACCGCTAAAGAGCTGTTAGGGCACTGTAAGAATATGTTCGTGCCCAACTTATCTCACAAAATGAAATGTATATGAAGCATCTGTTACAACCCTTGTACGGTTTTTACAACATATACTGTCTATTTGAAGGGTGTTTAGGAAGGCAAAATCATCTCCACTGTCTGTAGTCGTGACGATGTTTTCCCGCAGTGCTGGAACAAACGTCAACCTTTAGAGCAGGGGTTCCCATATAATAAATATATACAAACATTCTATAATTATGACTATAATTATCATTAGGGTTCAGCAAAATTTGCTTCACCACATACCGAAATTTAGAAATAGCAGTTAAAACTACTATTTCACTACCATAAGAAATTATAATTATACTCATAATTATAGAATTTTTGTATAAGTTCACCAATAATGGTTGTTTTAACATACCGATCTACTTGGTATAATTATTAATTAATTAATTTTCTCCTTTAATATATATATATATATGAAAAAACAAGTCAGGATAGAAAATGCTAAAATAATTTTATAAAGAACATTTCATTACCGGTTTCAGTCATTGAGACCTTTTCAACTGTAACAATTAAATAATTAAATTTAGAAAAAATTAAAGAAATTTTTTTAAAAACATATATATATATATGACCGTTTGAATTTAGTTCACGGACCCCCAGTAATACCTTCGTGGACCCCAGCTTTGGAACCACTGCTTTAGAGGAAAGTGAAGATGGAGCGTTGGAGTGTGGGTTGTAGTGACTATTGTAATAAAATTTGTTCTTGCTTTGTTGTCGACTATCAGGTTTTGTTGTTGTTTTGTTTTTCTACGGGTTGTTGGCAATTTTATTGTTGCTGTTCTCAGTATGTCTTCTTAATATGCTTGTAGCTTTTTCTCCTTCTACTGCTTTTATTGTTGTCATTTGGTTATTTTGGTCGCGGCCCTTATTATGGATCTTGCCTTTTTGTTCTTTTGTTGATGCTGCATGTATGTCTTTTTGCTCACTGTCATAAACTCGATTTATAGACGATTTTCGTTTTGTTTGTGTAGGTGTTATGCTATCTAACACAACACTCATTTCGCTTGATTTCTCCGGCCCAATCCAATTTCCCGTTGACGAATACCCCACTCGTTGCCAATTCCGTATTCCGTTTTCTGTTTTTTCTGCAGTTCAGACATCGGATTGTTAATCTACGAGGTTTAAAGCATTTCCTCTAACTTTTGCTGTTGACACGAAGACTTCTTTATCACGTGTCTTTTTGACACCTTCTGTTGAAAAGGCCATTTTTTTCTTTTTGTAATTGATGTTGCTTCGTTATTACAGTGAGAGTCACTGCTTGTCACTGCTTGCCACTGCAGCATTTTGTCTTCTAAAAGCTCTATTGTAGTCAGAACGAAAAAATTTCTCGGGAAATTGTTCGACATAAAATTAGGGACCAATTGCAGAGTTGAAAATTCAAGCAAATTCTGTAATAAATGTGTCAAGTATAGAAAATTACTCTAACAGCACACAGCTATAATATGAACATGAGCAAGGAGAACCGTTTGCTAGTACTTTTGAATTAGGGAGAAAGAAAATAACATAGGAGTGTACAATAAGCTCTTTTACATTACAAGACGCATAAAGGTGCTTTTAAGGGAAATACTTTATATATAATATAGACATATACGGCTGTATATGTGAGGATAATAATGCATGTATGAAATTCAGACTCCAAGTAAACTGGTAGGGGGGTTTTCTGTAATTATTTTTCCAAAGATTTAATGATAGCTTAATAAGTTTAATAAGCAGAAAGTGTGAAGAGCCTAAAATTTTGAGATTTTGACCTTCATCAAGTAGTAAAGAAGAGAAGGAGTGGGAGAGGTGTATCCTCTCCTTCGGTGCAAGCTACTAAAAGTTGCATGAATTGTAGGTAAAGTAATAAAGTGTGCCAGGTAAGAAGTCTAAACACATTGTAAAGAATGGTATCTGTCATAAGAGAAACACTTCAGCGGCCTTGGCTGTCAACTTAGTTTTATTACATGTCAACGGATGCACAATTTAGAGGTTTAAAATAGAAATATTCCGATTCATAATTACTCACGTGAATCAGACCTATACAGAAAGAAATGTGGAGAAAGAGATAATAATTCACACTTGTGAATAAACATCTACCTGCTTCATATATTCCTTATGAGAACGTAAACATTACAAGAAATCGTTAATGATTTCGGTTTAACACTTCCAATACTTTGACGGTTTCACACCAAAATACGGTTTAACGTTCCTGCATATTATCAGTCACTAAATTCAAACTCACTGTATTCGAACAGGCAAACGTATTATTTCGTACCTTCCAGTATACATAGGTAAGATGATATAAGGAAACAGGGTGGAAATTATTATATGAATTAAAACGAGGAAAGGCATTCCTTGTTTCGTAAGTGATATGACAATGTTACCAATAAATGTTTTAACGAAAATATTTCACAAATTTAACAAGTTCCTATGTATAGAAGTTTGTTCGATCAATCAACGCTTATTTCTGCTTGCATAGGCAACAATTTAGACACAGAAATACAAACGATCTGACTCGACAGAAATTCAGTGAAGATAATAGCTAAATTTTGGTTAATAAAAAGACATATAATAAATGTATCTGGCAACCGAAAGCAGAATAAATTTAATGACATGGATGAAAAGAAAGAATTGCAAGATATAGGTGTACGATGTGTATTATTTCTCCTTTTATCGTTTGACCTGTATGAATTATATGTTGCTAAATTTTGGACTAATCACCGTCTGACCATTACATTTAAAGGTAGGAAGCATATATCCAGTGAAAATTAGACAACAAAAACATGACAAGCAACAAATTATTTTTAAATGCATATCATTCCAGCAGAGATTATAAGAGAAATATGTAAGTGGTACTTCATACTTAATAGTACGAAGACTGAATAATGCTAGACAGCATATCGCATCACCTACAACAGATTAGCCAGTATCGATCATAAGTGCTACCAGATAAAAGGTTGATATAATCTCCCAAGCTCTAAAATAAAACTAAACAGCAAATGGATTTTGATGAGTGTGTGATAAGTTTGCATACGTATGTTTAATAAACGTAATATATGTTTATGAGATGTAAGCATGCGAAATCATTCAAAGCTGATAACGGAATTATATGACGGCTTCAGTACCACGAAAGTACTTCGACGATCTTTATATGTGCGTGTGTGAGCGTGTATGTATGTACGTATATCACTACTAAACATATTCGAATATTCCATCAGCTGCGACGCTAAGTTGCTAGTTCAACTGAATTATCTTTAACGTAATCCTCGCTACAATATGTCACAATGTGTGATAATATTTTGCTTTTGAATTAAAAATAAAATCCATTACACAGGCTTCTGTACAGTTTCCGTTTACATCCGTCCATTTTGTTGTACAAGTCTACGTTGGACTCGAGAAAACAGAGTAAATCATTTGCTCTAGATACCAACCATTAGTATGGAATATGAGACTTCGTGATAGGCAGCTGGTCATATCAATCGGTTGTTTATGCTCCCTCTCCGAAATACCGATTCGTTGTATTACATCCTAGGTGGCTGAGTACTCTATAGACACAAGAAAACTCAACTTACTTCACGGCCAATTCCACGTGGCATAGTTCCAATCCAACTCTTTTCGTTCACCGAATTTTAATCATATAATTTAGATCACCTCAAATCGTAGGTACAAATCATCTTCTCAAGATGCGCTCGACCAAATAATTCCGAAGCAAAAGTTTTAACTGCTAAGCTTTGCTTGTATGTACCTCAGAAGTGGCCAGTTTTCATAAATTCTACCAAATAAATGCATCCATACCCAGTGATTTGACCTACTAAAAAAGGCAGGTTAATTTTTCCACAAACCGTGCAGTAGCGTCTTGATGTATGAAGGAGACATTGAGCAATATAGCCACTGATAAATGACGGTGTGGTCTCGTCTGTAAAGCATTTGAATATAATTCTGTACTTTATAGGCTTATAGTTGTATCAGAATTCAACTCGTACGGAATCTTAATCAAATGTTCACAAGTCAATTAAATCTTTAATTTTTAATTTTTGCTTTTTCCTTGTTTCAGTCATTAGACTGCGGCCATTTTGGGGCACCGTCATGAAGAAATTTGTTTTAGTCGAATGAATCAACCCCAGTGCTTATGTCTTTTGTAAATATTGGTACTTATTCTATCGGTGTCATTTAGTGGGCCGCTAAGATATGGGGACGTAAAAACATCAGCACCGCTCGTCAGGCAGTACTGGGGAACAAACACAGACACATATGTATATATATATATGAATATATATATATATAATATATATATATATATATATATATATATATATATATATATATATATATATATAATATATATATATATATGTGTGTGTGTGTGTGTGTGTGTGTGTATGTGTGTATGTGTGTGTGAGTGTATGTGTGTATGTATGTGTGTATGTAGTCACATTGAGGATATTTAAACCTCTTATAGTGATATTTTATCCAAGATACACCGGTTTAATATATAATTTTGCATTTTAAATATCTTGTATGGCAAATCATCAACGCGTACAAAGGACAATATAGGGATTACACTAGGATACGTTTGGAAAACTCAGAATCTCTTTCTCTCTCTCTCTCTCTCTATATATATATATATATATATATATATATATTATATATATATATATATATCGTAAGTACACAAACGAAAGAAAGGCACTCAACCAATTTATTGAGAGTTACATGTATGGATCAAAACAGCTTCTAATCAAATTCATTGGTATCAGCGAATTTGAGTCAAAATATGTTGATCTATACACACACATGCATGCACACACACAGACACACACGCACACTCACACACACATATATCTATGTATGTATGTATGTACATATACACAACAGTTTTCTTTCAGTTACCGACTATCAAATCCACGCACAAGGCTTTGATCGCCCCGAGGCTACATTAGAAGTTACTTACCCAGGGTATCACGCTGTGAGACTGAACCCGGAACCATATATATACACCAAAATCATCATATAAATGTAAGGCACATTAATTGAGGAGATGGAAAGGCAAATTTGAGGTGTAAACCAGATGTTATCAATGTGATATTCAACAGAATTGCTCTTGAAAATATTTGTATTTAAAATCGCTTACTCTAAAATGAATAGAAACATTTTACATTGCTAATATCGCCTGATTAAGGACAAGTCATACTGAAGTATCCAACCTAATTCAAACGTCTACGGTTTTAGTATGCGGCCGAATTGATTTCATTGAATTGCCAATTAATTAGTGTTTGATAAGCTCATATACTAATATCAAATTGGTGATAGCGTGCATAACAACCAATAGAACAATCAACAAAAATCAGCCTAGACAAAAATCTCGCAAATATATGCATACATGCAAGAAGACGAAGTAAAGTGTACAACAACCCACGCTAGCGGTATTCACTGTTATTTGCTACAGACAAGAAATATCAAGTAAGTCTCATTCAAAAGATGTAGTCGGTAGCAGAGATCACTATTTCTACATCGAAAATGCTATACATCAATATCCTGCTTCCTTTAATCGAAGGATCGTATCAGTTTTGTCATACATGTATGTCCACATTATACACTATATGCATATGTATACACTATACACACACACACACACGCACGCACACACACACACACACACACACACACACACACACACACATATATATATATATATATATATATATATATAGGCGTAGATGTGGCTGCGTTGTAAGTAGCTTGCTTACGAACCACATGGTTCCGGGTTCAGTCCCACTGCGTGCTACCTTGGGCAGCTGTTTTCTACTTTGGCCGCGGGCCGTCCAAAGCCTTGTGAGTGGAGTTTGTGGACTAAAACTGAAAGAAGCCCGACATGTATATATATTATATATATACATATATAAATATATGTGTGTGTATATGTTTGTGTGTCTGTGCTTGTCTCCCCAACATCTCTTGACCACCGATGCTGGTGTGTTTACGTCCTCGGAACTTAGCAGTTCAGCAAAAGAGTCCGATAGAATAAGTACTAGGCTTCCAAAGAATAAGTCCTGGGGTCGATTTGCTCGACTAAAGGCGGTGCTCCGGCATGGCAACAGTAAAATGACTGAAACAAGTAAAAGAGTATATGCATAAATATACTAACTTGCAAGCATGCATGCACATCCAGGTGTATGTACAATTAAGCTATATGTCTGCAGCCAATATTTGTTATAGATCTCAGCTTTCATATAAGTTTCAGGACATTTCATGGTATTTCGAGTAACAACACCTCGTAACGCCAAGATTGAAGCCCTTATATATGAACGATATTTATATTGGAAATCACTTTTCTTAATAACTCCCTTTTCAGAGGTAAGAATTTATGCTTCAATTCTATTTTTATTACAGTACAAAAGAATATCTGCAGTTAATTTTGTATTTCGTCTTTTGTTCAACCTATATTTCCTGTTTTTTTTTATTGTATTTATTTTATATTTTTGCAGATTTTACTTTTCTTTCTTATATTTTTGATTTTCTCTTGTTATCAAAAAGTTTTAGATTCTCAGGCTTTATGGCTGACCAAGTACATTCCCAGATGTATTTGCCGTTAATGTCAAATGTTTATAAACCATAAAAATAGTGATTTCCCTGTCAAAGACAAATGTGGCGGACGTGTGCTCTAGATTAAATATGCAGTGCTTTGAAGAGCTATTCATTTAGAGGTATACATATATAATATATATATATATTATATATATATATATAGGCGTAGATGTGGCTGCGTTGTAAGTAGCTTGCTTACGAACCACATGGTTCCGGGTTCAGTCCCACTGCGTGCTACCTTGGGCAGCTGTTTTCTACTTTGGCCGCGGGCCGTCCAAAGCCTTGTGAGTGGAGTTTGTGGACTAAAACTGAAAGAAGCCCGACATGTATATATATTATATATATACATATATAAATATATGTGTGTGTATATGTTTGTGTGTCTGTGCTTGTCTCCCCAACATCTCTTGACCACCGATGCTGGTGTGTTTACGTCCTCGGAACTTAGCAGTTCAGCAAAAGAGTCCGATAGAATAAGTACTAGGCTTCCAAGAATAAGTCCTGGGGTCGATTTGCTCGACTAAAGGCGGTGCTCCGGCATGGCAACAGTAAAATGACTGAAACAAGTAAAAGAGTATATGCATAAATATACTAACTTGCAAGCATGCATGCACATCCAGGTGTATGTACAATTAAGCTATATGTCTGCAGCCAATATTTGTTATAGATCTCAGCTTTCATATAAGTTTCAGGACATTTCATGGTATTTCGAGTAACAACACCTCGTAACGCCAAGATTGAAGCCCTTATATATGAACGATATTTATATTGGAAATCACTTTTCTTAATAACTCCCTTTTCAGAGGTAGAATTTATGCTTCAATTCTATTTTTATTACAGTACAAAAGAATATCTGCAGTTAATTTTGTATTTCGTCTTTTGTTCAACCTATATTTCCTGTTTTTTTTTATTGTATTTATTTTATATTTTTGCAGATTTTACTTTTCTTTCTTATATTTTTGATTTTCTCTTGTTATCAAAAAGTTTTAGATTCTCAGGCTTTATGGCTGACCAAGTACATTCCCAGATGTATTTGCCGTTAATGTCAAATGTTTATAAACCATAAAAATAGTGATTTCCCTGTCAAAGACAAATGTGGCGGACGTGTGCTCTAGATTAAATATGCAGTGCTTTGAAGAGCTATTCATTTAGAGGTATACATATATATATATATATATATATATATATATATATATATATATAGGGAGAGAGAGAGAGAGAAAGATAGATAGATGGATAGATAGATAGATAGATAGATAGATAGATAGATAGATAGAGAAAGAGATAGACATTTCTTTGCATACATACATCTATGCATACATATGTATAAATACATATTCCCTTTGCATGTGGGAGTGAACTTCCTTTCTCTGTTTACTACCACTATCCCTCTTACCTTCTCGAATAGTATCTCAAATGCCACACTTCCCACATATTTTATAATAAATCATACAACGTCAGATTTGGCATGAGTACATTTATTTTAATTAGACTGACTGGATGTTCCATATTGTTCATACAAAATGCAACAGGAAAATTTGAACAGTTTCCAGAATATATCCTCCTCTCTTTTTCAATGTATAAATATGTATAAATATTCTTTTGCTCTCTTACTGGTTTCAGTAATTTGACTGCGACCATGATTGAGCACCGCCTTAAGGGTCTTAGTCGAAGAAATCGCCCCCGGGACTTACACTTTGTAATCCTCGTACTTATTTTATCGGTCTCTTTCGCCGAACCACTAGGTTAATGGGACATAAACACATCGGCATCTGTTGTTAAGCGATGTCGGGAAGAGAAACACAGACATATAAAATATAAATAAATAAATATAAATATATATATATATGTGTGTGTGTGTGTGTGTGTACTTACATATAAGAGACCAACGTGTACGTACGCTGCTATATGTATATAAGTAAGAATACAAAACATGAGACAAGAACGCAAAACATTCAGACAGTTAGATGATACAAAAAAGGGACAAGAAAAAAACAAGGACGAGACATTCGGAATTTCCTTTCGTCAGTCGATTTCCAGACTGGATTTGCAGTTTCGGCTGGTTTTACTCGAGACTGCTCCAATCTGGCCAGCCCTAAGGAAAAACTAAGCTTAGAGCACTAAATTCCTTGGAAGAAAGCAGCGAATGTATACGAAAACAAGGACGAAAAAAGCCCCGGTGAAGTGGTACACGAAAACAAATACAAACAACAGACTAACAAGCGGTGTCTTTCGACTAAGGACGAATTAACTTAAGCTGGCGTGTATGAAAGTCAAGCATTATGACAGGGGCATAAGAGATGACAGGCACGGGAAGGAATATAGATGACAAAAAATCACTCCGAATGATCCGTCCTTGTTTTTTCTTGTCCTGTTTTGTTTCATCTAAATGTCTGGATGTATTGCGTTCTTGTCACATGTTTTGTATTCTCTTATATATGTATATCCATTTACAATGTATTGTGTGGCCGGAGGCTATAGTAGGAGACAATTGTAAAAGGAGCCTCGCAATGGGACTGAACCCGGAACCATGTGATTGGTAAGAAAGCTTCTTACCACAGAGCCACGCTTACGCTTATATATATATATATATATATATATACATATATATATATATATATATATATATATATATATATATATATATTATATATATATATATATATATATATATATATATATATATATATATATATACATACACATGTGTGTGGGGGTTGTGTATGTGTGTCTTATATTGCAATGTAAAACGTTTGATATTTCTAACACATAGATGCTCGAAAATAGTAACGATAGCAAAGGACATATTGACATTCAATAAATACAAGATACAAGTAGTCTCCTTAAGTAGATTCACGGACATAATACACAAATGGATATGACTGCAGAAAGAATTTAAAGAAGATAATCTATTAATTAGTTTGAAGAATCTTGCAACTTAAATAGTTTCTGCAAAGGAAAACAGAGAAACGAGTAATCAAGTGGCAGTTGGCGTTGTCAAAACACATTTATTGAAATTTACACGATGGATAATTATGCAGCGACGAGATAAAAGCTCTGACGTCCCAAGATAATTAATTAATCGAAAAGCAGAAAATTAGGGAGACTATGTTAAGTGTTTCCGTTTATATTAGCAATGAACTTACCAGTTATTTCAGCGAATAAGACAGTCATGAGCAAAAGTCTGATTCTCATCACCTGATTATGTAGGAACAACAACGTTTGTAGCTCACTGTCTTTAGAAAAATCCACAAAATATAATATTAACTTATTTTGATAAATTACAATATTATTACAGAAAATAGAATGATAAAACGATGTTCTTAACTTGAAGCCTGACAGAAGAATATGCTGGCAGCAATAATTCACTGTTTTTCATTGCTGTTAGTCCCAGCTGAGCTTTGATTCACCAGGCCTATAATCAAGATACTTCCAACTATAACTAACCCTTCATTTATTAGATATTGCATGTTTAGGACAACTTAATGTATTAATAACTTTTTTCCATTTCATAAGATTAGGATGTCCTTGAGGGTAAGTTGCCATTGTTCGATGATATTTTAATTCGTTAGCAGAAAACGAATACCAGTGAAAAGTTACATCATTAGATTATAATCTTGGTTGTTTAATGTTTTGCGTGAATATTTTTAAGGCCGGGATACAAGACGTATTCTGACTGCCCTCTTGTTAGGTTTTATGAAGTATTTGGACACGAAGTAAAGAAGGAATTTCTTCATTTTTAGAATATTTTAACTTCGTTTCGATTTTTTGCTTTGTATTAGTAACATCTTGTTTTTTTTTAGTGCAAATGTTGGTCCTTAATGTAGTTACTTTTTGATTACACATTATTGTTTGTGGTTTATAGAAAAAGGGACTGAGTGTGTACTACTGAGTTTTTTCTTTACCTATTTCATTCATTTTTGTTTCGTTTTTCCTCCTTCTAAGAATATTTCGATTTCCATTATTATCACTGTAGTAGCTCTCCAGCTCTTCCCACCTTTGTAAGGGCTGTGTATACAAGCCAAATCTAGGACGGTAAATTTGGAAAGCTGTTAATAGTTTCCTAATATTAGTTTTTAAATTTTATGCAGAAGTTGTGATCTCAAGTACATTAATACCCATTATCTTATTCCTAGTACCGAGTTTAGTCTTATCTACATATTACTCTGACATTGCTGCACGAATTATGTTTTAGTTCGATTCTTCAATTCTTTGTACCTCAACATATTTATACGTGAGTCTCGCCCAATGCTGTGGATTCAGTGACTAAATCTAATTTAATATTAATGTTCTTCGTTAATTTGCCTGTTATAGTAGGTTTGACATGCATGGTTGTCTCATTCTATTCCCATTTTAGTATCTGCCTGGCTATATGAACAACTTTTATTGTATTTTCCAACTGAATGCAGTTTCTTATGGTCATTTCAAAATCACTTATATCCAGGAACGTGTTTAGAAATACTGTGTAGCATTTATATAACAATTAGTGGTTTCATTTCATATTGAAGCCGAAATGGGGATAATTATTTTTGTTGTTAGCATTATCATCATCATCATCATCATTATCATTGTCATGCAATCAACAACTTTGGCTCGTTTAATCTGTTGAATGCTGGACAAATCACACTGATATTATGAACTGTTATGTGCACGCACGCACACACAGATATACAGAGAGAGGAGAGAGAGAGAGAAAGAGAGAGTTATAATGTAAAATTATACAGACTGCACTATTCCCCACCAATCTTCCTTTCTGGCGGAATTAAATGATACGATTTTATTTAGCCTTGTCGTGTCTAGTTGTGAATTAATAACAATAGAACCAAATAGAATAGTGTGAATGTCTAATTAAGAACAGTTTGAAACTAATGGAAAATTCAATAGTTGCAAATGTATTTCTAACTTTGAAAACTTATCTTTCAGAGTCCGAATTTATTCCAAGAGGTGAATATTGCAAAATATATCGTGAGATTTTATATTTGTCTTCCGAATTCGCCAAGATACTTGGGGTATATTTTGATTGTTAAAATATTTAAAATATTAAAGTTAACAATTTAAAGTTTACAGCGGGATACATAGAGATTAAATTAAAATTTTTTATTAGTATTTAGCTTGAATTCCATTCACCACAGTATGTCAAAAAAATAAAAGAAATACACAAACATTTTTGTGGATAGTAATGAAATTTATATTTTAGCTGTAATTAAGATTTTTTTCTTTAAACTGATTTTAGTTAATTTTTTTGTTTCATTTAAATGATGCGGATATATCCTAACTTTATTATTGAACGAACCACTCATGTATGTGAATTATCCAAACCTCTAAGAATTCCTTTCAACACACGGCCATGATGCTCCCCCACTATTTCTGCTTGTGATCAGAGATGCACATATCGAGAGCCACTAAGAGACATGGTCAACTGCTTAAGGTCAAACAACTGACAAGCAAATCTGTGGTATTGAGCAGAATATTTGCTGTAGCCCATCTTTTATACTATGACAAAATAATGTACATGATAACACTTCCAATCAGTTAAGACCAGAAGCCATGAGAGTCACTGTCTGGTACTGCTTTAGGGCATTATTATTATTATTGAGTGAGCGAGCAGAGCATGCCATTGAAGTGACACTGGGGTAAAATATACGAAGCCCAGTATACCCATCATGACTACCCGTCTGATAAGGGCACACCAGGCACATGCATCACAACCATATGTGCGCGACATGGTGATCTCATATCAAGATAAACAGCACATGACCTTGCAGGTGGAGCCCAGTTAGAATTTTCTTCAGATCGAGTAACCCATCCCGCTCAAAAGGTCCCTGAATAAGGCTTGTTTAAGGATGTTGAACGAAACACTCATGTTTCCAGAGGTGAATTATTCAAACCCCAAAGAATCCTTCTCAACACATGGCTATGATGCTCCCCCACTACTTCTGCTCGTGATCAGAGATGCACATATCGTCAGCCACTAAGGGACATGCTCAACTGGTTAAGGTCAAACAACTGACAAGCAAATCTGTGGTATTGAGCAGAATATTTGCTGTAGCCCATCTTTTATACCAAGACAAAACAATGTACATGATAACACTTCCAATCAGTTAAGATCAGAAGCCATGAGAGCCACTGCCTGGTACTGCATCAGGGCATACAAATCTGTGGTATTGAGCAGAATATTTGCTGTAGCCCATCTTTTATACCAAGACAAAACAATGTACATGATAACACTTCCAATCAGTTAAGATCAGAAGCCATGAGAGCCACTGCCTGCTACTGCATATTATTATTATTATTATTATTATTATTATTATTGGGTGAGAGTGCAGTGCATGCCATCAAAGTGACACAGGGGTAAAATATACGAAAGCCAGTATACCCATCATGACTACCCGTATTATAATGGTACACTAGCCACATGCATCGCAACCATATGTGTGCGACATAGTGATCTCATATCAAGATAAACAGCACATGACCTTGCAGGTGGGGCCCAGTTAGAATTTTCTTCTGGTCGAGTAGCCCATCCAACTCGAAAGATCCCTGAATGAGGGTTGATTAAGGATGTTGAACGAAACACCCATGTTTCCAGAGGTGAATTATTCAAACCCCAAAGAATCCCTCTCAACACATGGCTATGATGCTCCCCCACTACTTCCGCTCGTGATCAGAGATGCACATATCGTCAGCCACTAAGGGACATGCTCAACTGGTTAAGGTCAAACAACTGACCAGAAAATCTGTGGTATTAAGCAGGATATTCGCTTTAGCCCATCTTTTATACCAAGACAAAACAATATACATGATAACACTTCCAATCACTTAAGATCAGAGGTCACAAGAGCTAAAACCTGGTACTGTATCAGGGCATCTTTATTATTATTATTATATTATTATTATTATATTATTATTATTATTATTATTATTATTATTATTATTATTACATATAAAGTGTTATTAACCGAAGTATACCATAATACGGTTCACTCTAAAATCTAGTTACGTTTAATTAAATGAAACTTTACTGGTTGGACTATTGATAGAAGACAATCAAAGAAAATTATACAGAAAAATAAAAGAATGTGTAATACATAAATATTTAAACAAAAAATACCTCAGGCGTCTCCTTCGAAACGACAGAAGGATAATGGATTATAATGGTTCGATGTATGAGAATACGACAAACTGTAGACATAACAGAATAGATAAATACCTTAAGGCAAGATTTCAACTCTCAGAAAAGCCTACTTACGTGTCCAAAGAAATGAAAAACGACATTACACATTTCTTCTACATGTATATCTTGAATTTATTTACACAAACATATTTCGATATAAATACGTATGTGTATGTCTATTTAACTACATATGCTCACACACACACACGCGCGCACACACACACACAACACACACACACACACACACACGCACACACACACACACATATATATATATATATATATATATACGCATACAAGAAAAAAATGTGAATATCATTTCACGTACTGTTACCAATATTTGAACATATTTATCAAGTGTATAGGATCAAATCTGACTTGGGGAGAGATTGAAGACTACAATATTTATTGTTTTCCCTTTTCCTAATATATTTCCTTCACAGATTCGTATTGAATACATGGATAACACTAACAACTAATACTTTATACCTGCTACTCAAAATTTACTTTTATGAGAGTTCAGACAGTTAACATCACCTAACTCAATCAAACAAAAGTATTTATTTCTGTATTTCTTTTACATGTGATGAGTTCCCATCGAGGTATTTACCGTGTAGATAGATAGATAGATAGATAGATAGATAGATAGATAGATAGATAGATAGATAGATAGATAGATACATAGATACATAGATAGATATTGATATATATATATATATATATATATAATATATATATATATTGAATACAAACAAATTTTATATTTTATAAATATATATATATATATTTATGTGTGTGTGTGTTTAAATAATAATGATATTTTTAAAGCTTGAAGATCATAAGCAATCACCGTGCATTGACTAAGGTAATAGCCTAATATTGGGGCGTATAAACCCTGAACAGGAAAAAAATAGTGTTTGTCCTAGGTATGGAACCGAAAACCATGCAAAAAGCAAATCCTACCTTTTTTTTCCCCGACGATGGCTTATATGCTCCAATATTAGACTATTTATTTTAGTCAATACTCAATGATTGTTTATCAGCTTTGAGCTTATGGATTATTATTATTATTATTATTATATTATTATTATTATTATTATTATATTATTATTATTATTATTATTATTATCATTATTATTATTAATATTGGGAATCGAAACCGCGATCCTACGACCGCTGCGAGTCCGCTGCACTAACCACTGGGCCATTGCGCCCTCTCTCTCTCTTACTCTCTCTCTCATTCTCTCTCTCTCTCATTCACTCTCTCTCTCTCTATATATATATATATACATATATATATATATATATATATATTATATATATATATATATATATATATATATATATACATATATATCTATATGTCTGCGTGTGTGGGTGGCGTGTGTATATAAGCCTGAGCGTGATGGTGTAAGATAAATAATTAAAACATATATGGTGCACATGCATTCTTTCAAATTCCAATACAAGGGAAGTAAGACTGACGATATTCTTATAAGTGATCTACACTGATTTGTATAGTTATTTTGAAATCCCTTTAACTTCGCATAATTCGTGTAATCTCATTGAAAGTGGGGGCAAGCGCCAGCGTTCCAAAGTGATTCGCGTGAGTAATTCTGGAGATGTCTACTCCTTGAAAGAATCGGTTGTGTTATTATTCCACAAACAAGTTAATATTTTATACATTAATGCTGTTTTATGCATCGACCCTCATTTTACGATAGTATCGCTATACATACATATACATATATATACATACATATATACATATATATGCATAGGTATATATGCATACATATATATGCATATATATATATATATGTATATATATATACCTCCCTTACTCATAATCGTTTTACTCAGGTGCTAGTACACCTAACACCGTTCAGTAATCGGTGTGCATTCAAAGCAATGATTATTCATTTTACGAAACCGGTATGCTTTTAAAGCTCTTTAACAATTCACAGTTATGACTTCTATTACTTATATTTCTACCTCAGTTCATCTAATTGTATATATCTATCGTTACCTTTCATAAAAGCCTTTACTCTTTTGATTTCCAGTGTGCATTTTCCCTTATTTTTCTTCTTACTTTCCACTTACTTTTCCACATGTAGCTTCTATTTTTTTTTTGTAACATATTTCTATTATATATAT
>NC_042999.1:65439451-65461951 GCF_006345805.1 Octopus sinensis | reverse complement strand
ATTTTCTACGACGACGACGACGATGGCGTCACATGTTCTATATGAGTGTGTACCTGAAAAGACATCGATCATTACGACACACACCTTTACTCACACTATCTCGCCCTATCTCTTTCTTTCACTTTCACTCTCGCGCACACACACACGCGGCCATTTCATATACACGTACATACATCTTTCATTTTCTGCGCACTCTCCCATTTTCGCATTCTCCTTTCTTTCAACTTCTGCTCTCTTCAAAGCACAAAGAAATAAATTTTGACGGAATGACCGTGTGAAACGCAGAATGAGAACAAGTGAGAGACAAGAGAATGAAACAGAGACAGAATAGAAAACAAGTTTCTATAGGAGAAGTTGAAAGACGGAAAGCGAGTGAGAGACAGACACTGATGTATCATACGCTATTTATGTTCTATAGTTGAAAGTGAAAGAAAGCAAGCACAGATGTGACATTTGATGTTCTATTGGTGAAGGTGAAAGAAAGTGGCACAAAGAGGGGGGAAAATAGGAAGTGAAGGGGCCGCCGAGAAACCCCGGAAACTAAGTCGTGTCGAACATTCTTAAGGTCATTTTCATTTTCGCCCCATGTTTCACGCGTGCGTAGAATTATGCATTATCTTTCTCTTTCAATTGCTCATTATAATGTACAGACACCTTCTGCTGTTACAACTTCACTACAATGCCTTCTTTTTCAATTAAGAAAGGTATGCAAAAATAACTTCCTTTGGCCCCCATACACACAGAGATAAAGTTCTGTATGTATTATATTATTTTTTTGCTGTGCACTAAATTTCAGATCAAATCCTATAGAAATTACATTTTCCTATTCTGTCATTTCTGTTCGTGATGAGCGTATTTCAAAACCTTATCTTCCATTTAAACTTACAAGGAAGTCATCTCAGAAGTCCTATCATTTACCTGTTCTTTCTAGCATATCTGAGGTGACATTTGCGCCCCCCTTCCTCTAACTGCCCATTTATTTATTTCCTCAATTCACTCGTATCCCTATGTTTTTCATACAGGGGATTTGCATTTCACCCGAAAGAGGGTCGCTGATGGGCCGCCGAGGTGGGAGAAGGGCTATTCAGTACTTCTTTCAGAAAAATTAAATTTCCAAAAACAAATTATATTTCCCTCATTCGTGTATTTTTTCACGTGCATAAAAGCAAAATTCGAAAGAGTTGAAAAGAGGAAGAAAAAACAAAAGTTGGGAGAAGAAAGAAAGATGGCTGTTGGTTGTACACGTTTCATGACGTCCTGCGCCCACATATGCATATATATATATATATATATATATATACGTATAGATGTATGTAATATGCATATGTATATATGCATATATGTATTATATATTAACAATCAAGGAACGGCCATAATAGGCCATTCACCCACTAGAAATAACAGCCAAAGCTTCAACCGCAAATAAAGATCAATTCCGTAAACAGGAGAAAATTTAAAAAAACATTTACCCTGTAATTTCTTGTAATTACAAGAAATTACAGGGTAAATGTTTTTTTAAATTTTCTCCTGTTTACGGAATTGATCTTTATTTGCGGTTGAAGCTTTGGCTGTTATTTCTAGTGGGTGAATGGCCTATTATGGCCGTTCCTTGATTGTTGATGTTGAACTTAAAAATGGTCTATGACTATTTAATTTTTTCCCACTGGGCCGCTGGTGGCAAAAAGAATTCTACAAAAATTTTTTTCACCACCCTATATTGATTAATTATGTATTATATATTATATATATATATATACGTACACACGCATACATATATATATATATATATATACATATATATGTGTATGATGTATGCAAGTATTTGTATGCATATATGTACACACACATGTATACGCACACGCACTCTCACGCACACACACGCATACATATGTAATCATATATATAATGGTATATGTGTGTGTGAGTGATTGCGTGTATACATGTGTAGGTGTGTACATATATAAGCGTATATATTTTATGGCGAGTAATATGACAAAACACTATATTTAGATATTCTATAAACAGACACATTAACGTAGTGTATTGAACATTTCTGGGAAATATTGGTGTGGTATATAGCCGTCAATATTTATGTTTATAACGCCATAAATACAACTATTTATTTTGTTTCAGTCACTTACATATAAGTTATTATTTCCATTATTATAACGAGAAATAATCATCAAAGATTTAGAACCATTCGCTATTAAATTAGTCTACACTACGGTATTGGAGAAGCAGAAATGTCACAGTGCCCAGGTGATTTACTGGGGTGGTTTTGCGTATTTCAAATTGGATATTGCCTAAATTTACCATCCATCCAAATCCGAGTGTTGCAATTACAAAGGAATAGGCCTGCTTGAATTAGTCGGGAAAGCTTTTGCAAAACTTTTACTTAATCGGCTTACATTATAGATATTCCCCTCTACAATGTTTATACTCCCGGAGAGTCAGTATGGTTTTAGATGAAGTCGTGGCACAATGGACATGATTTTTTTCTGCTCGTCAACTCCAGGAGAAATGCATCGAACATCGCGTGGCTCTTTCTCAGTTATTTGTTGATTTAACAAAAGCCTCCGACACTGTTAATGGGACCGTTCTCTGGACCATTCTTGGTAAACTTGGATGTTCACCTCAACTTGTCAACTTGTTTAAGCAACTCCATAGTGATATGAAAGCTCGTCTTACCTTCAATGGGTCACTGTCGTAACTAATTTCCATCGATATCGGAATTAAATAAGGTGATATTGTTGCTCCAGCACTTTTTCCCATATATTTTGCTGTACCTATTTTCACGTTTTCCAAGACTGTGATATCGGCGTCTATATTTGCTTCAGAACCACAAGTAAGTTCTTTGATGTTAAACGCTGTAATGCAAAGTCAAAGACATTCCAGGCCCTTGTCCGAGAGCTCCTTAATGCTGGTGATGCAGTTCTCGTTGCTCACACCGAGGAGGATATGCAGGCTATACTGGATCTCTTCTCTAGAGCTTGTATTACTTTTGGAATTACCTTTAGTCTACAGAAAATAATGGTCATGTTATCTCAGCCACCAGTATAACCCTATGTGGAACCTAACATCGTCGTCCAGGGTACAAGATTACATGTGGTTGACTCGTTCATCTGCCTTGGCATCACTCTCTCTAGAGATGAATCCCTTGATTCTGAAATAAACCAGCAAAGTATTTGGAAGGCATGCAAACCATGTGTGCTCTGACAACGGTATCAACGACAACACCAAGCTTAGTATCTATGAATCTTGCATTTTAATGCTCGTCCTGCACTCTTCTGAGACCTGGACGACATATCGGCGCCACATTAAGGCGTTAGAAAGATTCCATTAGACTTACCTAAGAAGGATACTAGACAGCAAATGGAAGTCTTTAACGCCAGACACTGTTGTTCTTCAGCAAGCTAACACATCCGGTTTTCAAATGATCCTCATACGCAATCAGATGCGTTGGATTGGGCACCTTGCTAGGATGCAATTGTTTTAAAGGGAGTTGCAGCGTGGCAAATGTCCAAGACATAAACCCCAAAGAGCCTTTTAGGGATGTCAAAAACAAACTTAAGGCTCTTAACGTACAAGTTGAAGACTGGGATTAGATGACGCTAGATCGATCGGTTTGGAAACAAATAATCTACAATAGATGTAAAGCATTCGAGCCTCGAAGAATTGAACAATCTATCTTGAAACGAGCACTTCGTAGACAGGAGTTAACTACAATCCCAGACATTTTCCTGCTTAAAAATATATTTGTAAGATCTGTTGTAGAGTTTGTTTGTCAAGAGCAGGACTTGCTAGTTATATAAGATCTGATAACAATATTTATTAATTGAAGACATGGCTTTCTTCTGTAAAGAAGTGGCAATCATCATGCCTGTATATACGTATGATTTTTGTTTGAGTTTTATTTAATTTCGTGAGACAGTTCCAGCCGGTTTCTAACAAAGCGACAGGACACTTTTAGTTAAGAAAGTCCCTAGTATTTCTAAATATGTGGTTGAGTTGGGGTGCTGGTTGAACTGTCGATTCATACACCCAAGTGAGTGCATCTATTCACATAAGAATCTTAGATGGAGAGTATTGGGGTATCTTACAACTCCTCCCTGTGCCACTTATAGTTTGAATTTGGAGATTCCGCATCACTTTAGTTTGCTCATTCACCTTGAAATTTTGTTCAAATTTGTTGGTATATAACTTGTTGGACCTACTTCATAGTCAGAGTACAAGAGCTGTAACTTCTGCATTAATTAGCTATGTATGGTTGTATGCATTTATGCATGCGTGCATGTATGTATGTATGTATGTATGTATGTATGAATGTATGTATGTATGTATGTATGTATGTATGTATGTGTGTGTGTATGTATGTATGTGTGTATGTATGTATGTATGTATGTATGGTATTTCCTATCTTCTTAAAAATGTAGAGTTATTATAACTGGTTTCTTCAGAGTATAGTACAGGTGTACATCTAGACATACGTAGTAACTGAGCGGAATATTTGTGCAAATGAGTCAGGGTTGATGATGAATATAATACTACTACTACTGCTACTACTACTACTTCTACTACTACTACTACCACTACTACTACTACTACTACTACTACTATTATAACTGCTACTACTACTACTACTAGAAATAGTAGTAGCAGTTGTAATAGTAGTAGTAGTAGTAGTAGTAGTAGTAGTAGCGAGGAGGAGGACGACGACGGTTAATGATTTCTGTATTGATCAAAACATTTCTGTATTATGGATTATAGGAAGACAAAATAATACAGAGACGATTTTACTTAAACACATATAAACAATAAAATCAATAAATCAATTTAGGCGAAAATTATAATAAAATTCCCCAACAGGAGGGACTACTAAGTGGAACCATTCACTTCCAGCATTACTTCCATCGCCAGCGGGAGCATCGGCAGATGCCTGTCTCCCGTCCGATTTGTCCATATTACAGGATGGACAAAATCTTAGAATAGGCTTACTCACTGGGGCCATGATGACCACATTTGCCTACTTTTCTATAAATATCCCACGTGAGTGAGGACGTACATCCCTTGCAAACCCCAGGGTAATTTTGAAGTGAAAGTTTATAAGTTGACGAAGATTTTACTGAAGATAAATGTGCGTGTCTTTAGTCCTTTCAATATTGTCCACCGAGCATTTTTAATTGTAACCAGCAAGCAGGGGAAAAATCAGTAATGCTCCAACAATGTACGAGTAAATACAGGACGGCTTCATCACTTAGCCCACATCTCGTGCAGATTTGGCCTATGGTATCGCATTATTGTGGAGATTATTGAACATATCCTTTGGCTAGGCACCGAAATTTTTCTGGAACAGATCACCCAATTGATTCTCGTCAACTTTCCGTGTCTCCATATGAACGCTATTGCTCTTGTCCAACATAGATGTCATATAGACAATATGGTGAAGCACTCACCAACAAGACTGGCAAGATATCAAATGTATGTCAGACCTGATGATACTTAGGTGTCCGTGTTGATGAAGGCCAGTAATCCATAAACTTATGCTCCCGACTGTAAATAATAAAGCCTGCTCTTTTCTTTAATTACATGTCGATCTTGGAGAATCCCTAACACTTGAGAATATTTCACTTTACTTACTGTTATATACACTTATATGCATAAAAATAACTTACAGTCTACGGACACTTTTGCGCACGCTGGACATTAATATTTTTTAATAAGTATTACCCTTAATATATTTATATTTAAACATCTTAGTTCTTGAGTTACATAATTCACTGCTGATTTATGCAGGCTAGGCGCGTTGTTTGAAGACATATGAATTAAATTCATGGTGTGTAATGATAGAATTCGATATGAATGCATGTTCTTTGGGATACGGTATGTATTTAAGTTCTATAATTATACATCTCCTACTGTTGCTAGTGAAGATTGTTTAATTATGAATGGTAGAACTTCGAAGTATAGAAGTAACTGGTGTTTTTTTATTTTTTTTCAAATTGTCTTGCCCGCTTACATCCAACGCGCTATGTATGAGGTGGTATTTTTACTAATTTGAAGATCTGACATCTTCTTTCCGCAGGCAAAAAAAAACATTTAACGATTTTCCTCCTAGTGTAAAATTACCTATGGTTATACACACTTATATGCACTCGCACACACACACACACACACGCACACACACACACGCACACACACATGTATGTATACAAGAAGACGAGGAGTGAATTTGTACATCTTGAATATTAGTTACGATTGGTTCGGTGTCACTCCTATTTAACGCCGCCATTGCTCGTAAATGATAACATGTAAAACCATTACGTGATATTTATACATAAATGCACGCACACACACACACATACATATATATGTATGTGTGTATATATACGTATATATATATATATATATATATATATATATATATATATATATATATATATATATATATATATATATATATATATATACATATATAAGGCTTTATTTCCACACATGCCAGCTTAATTTAATTCGTACTTACTCGAAAGACACCTGTTGTTATGTCCTGATATTATTTTTATTGTATTAGTGAGGCATTGTCCATTGTTTCCGTCCTTGCTCCATTTTATATTTCATACACACACACACATATATATACACACACACACACACACACACACACACACACACACATACATATATATATATATATATATAGTTAATCAAACATGAAAACACAAAGAGAAAACACAACAACGCGAGGACGTGGAACAAATATAGTATTATCGAACGCTCAGAAAGAAAGGGAAGAAGGAGGGTTTTATGTTTCGAGCGGAGCTCTTCGTCAGAAACATAGGTAAAGGAAAGATCCAGAGAAGGGAAGAAGGAGGAATATATAAGCATACTATATCGAAGGATTTGAATTTATGTTATTCTATCGAATTCTACATGTGAGGTAGTAACTACAGTCCAGATGAATGAGATTCCATTTGACTGCGAATTGATCTGCTTATTCAGGTAGATATGCCAGTACTTATATGCATTTACCTTCATCTTTACACATAATTATCATCCTCTATCATGCGGTGATATTTCTGCTATCGCTGGTGGTATTTCCAAGAAAAAAAATTAACGCTTTCAGCAGAGCCAATAATTCTGTTTTCCAATGTAGGAAAGTTAATTACTCAATATTCCGTATACCCTTTCTTTATATGAGCAACAGAGTTAAGTGTATTAAATTTTGAAAACGTACATCAGACTCAATATCTTGTAAATGACGTCAAAGTATAAATTTGAAAACAAACATTATAAATGTTAAACTTTTAATAGCTTATCAAAAGCAATTAATTTGTTTGTTTGCTTTTTTTTCTCTGGTTCTCTTTAGCTGAGAGTGATTCCGGATAACATCACGGCTTATTTTTAATTAACATTTTAATTAATTCTCGTTAGTACTTTGCATACAGAAAACGTTTAAAAAACTGGCATTTAGTGTATGACAATATGACTACCTTGAGTTTCTAGTTGTCCCCACTCTCTCTCACTCTCTCTTCTTTATCTTTTTGTCTTTACCCCCCTCCCCTCTTTATCTTACGATTATATGTGACTAAATGAGAAACGAGAGATGAAAGCAAGTCCGTTGCGTTGTTTGAAAGTCTAGTGGGGTAGTTTGGAAATAGAGAATTCACTTCGATAAACACGTGGAAAAATCTCATTAAAAATCAAATATATATGAATTACATGTTATTGAGAATATGGCATGTAACCCTGCATTTTACAAGTATTTCGGTTATTAAAATAGGATAAATCGTTGACATTTGTACGCGTACGACAGCTGCAGCACAAGTATGTGACAGAAATGAAATAGGAGAGAATCTATACAAATTTCACGCTTCCTTCTAAAACCTCCTTACAGTGCATTAATACTTTTCAATGAACCAGTGGTAATTAAAATTTAATTATGTCCAGTTTTAACACATAAATCCCTGTAGGTGTTCTGAAATAATATCTTTGTGTATTCATCTCTGTGAAAGATGGCTCTGCTAATTAGCCGATAGAGAATATCACTGAAAAATGCATCGTTTTACTATTGAATAAGATATCCTTGTCTTTTAAAAGAGACTATCACCTATTAGGCTGCAAGTAATTTTACCGATATATGTGCGGAAGATACTGGAGGAGCTGGCACCAAACTTTGGAATTGACTGTTACACCAGTCCTCAAATTAGACGTCACTGCATTGTTCCAAATGTCCCAGCTGTCCCGTTTAAGGTCAGGACCATGTGCTGCAATAGCTTGGGACTCAAGGACTCACAGTTATTACCAAAACATCTGAGGGATCTGCATGGAGTGGGGCTAGATGTTTTCAAGAAACAGCTTGACCGCTTACTGTCCAAAATCCCAGATGAACCAATATCAAGGCAGAAAACTCAAAAGTGGGAAGAAGTGTCGAACTCCCACCTTTACCAAATGCCAATCACATTGAATTAGCCAATTGAAAGGTAACTACATGGGCGATGCCCCAGCATGGCCACAACCTTCGGGTTGAAACACAACGGAATAGCTGTCATTTACACCATGACACATATTAGCAGTTAAGGAGGTGAGCCAGTCTTCTGCTTTTCTATTCTCGTTATCAAAATCAACAAATTTGGAAGTATTTATTGTATCGAAATTATATAAATGCTGTTATATAACGTTTTCCATTAACATTTACCTTCTATTTTCGGCTCATCCATGTAAGTCATCTTCATTCCTTAACCTAAAAAGCAGCTGAGCTTACAACACATCACCGAATTTCTGACTTTTTCAGGAAAGTATATTATCAGTCCACTGTGCAAACATTAATTCCAATGGCTAAAGAGTGGACACCACTAAAGACTTACAAAAGAAGGCAGTGTGTATCATACTGTGTATAGATTCATTCTGCTATTCATGCAAGAACTGGAATAGTTATTTCGACAGACTGCACACAGCCTTTGTAAACTAAATTTCATGAAAATAAGCTCTAACAGATTTGATGATATATTCGCAGTAGTACGGAGCACCGAACAACATAGTTGTTCTGAACAACATAGCAATTATTCCAATCCCTGTTTTATCAAGAATGAAATAAATCGAAGACTTTAATTTATATAACGATTAAGAAGAGATAATTGGAATATATTTAGGTTGTCGATAGAATAGTCTAACTTTCCAATCGGGGTTTCAAAGATTTTGCCCAACAAATTAACTGAAAAATTTAAATTTTTGATTTAACGACTGAGGAATACTTATGTTAGTGACACAATTAATGCTTGAAGCCTAGTTCTTTAAAAATCCTTAGTTTACAGACACACTTCAACAGAATGATATAAAGACCTAATCTATATTTCAAGGACTTCTACAATCTTATTTTTTAATATTATATTCGTTTTTCAACCGTCGACTAAAATACACTGTTATCACAATACTAAAAGCAAATATTTAAATATTCTAAGATATATAATGAAATATACGCCGAATTATGCATATATGAAGACAAAATCCTTATACAAACACAAATGATTCTATATTTGCCCTCCAGTGAATCTTGAATATTTAGCACATAACAAATTACGCCGTAATTTTTTTTCCTTTCCACTAGAGTTATTTGTTGACTATCGTTCCATAAAACAGGACAACAAAGTGATAAGAACAACATCAAACAGTATTTGCACTGCGATGAAGTTTATTTACAATATTTGGCAACATATCCAAATACATATTCGTTTATAAAACGAACAATGTGTACCGAACGTACACAGTTAATATTTAGCAATAGATATATGTTCTCTAAAAAACGTGCTGCCTATGCACGCTATAAGCGGGTAACAAAAACAGCAGAAAAGAAATACGAGATATTAGAATGAAATGTGATTACCTCGAAACTCAACGGTAGAAAGATATAACTGAGATCTGCTTTCAGAAAAAAGGGATTAGTAAAGCTTTGTACTACGGTATATAGTTTCCGTTATTACTAACGTTTTTCAAGGGGTTCACAAGAGTAATTAATTGAAAATCTGAGTGCATATTTCATAAAATTTTAATCTAAGTTAAAGTGGAATTCTATTGGCAAATATAGATTTGAGACCATGTTTAGCATTCTGTAATGGTTGTTAACACCTTTCGTACTTATCCTTTCTAGGTAGAGTTTTCTTTTATTCTTTCACTCTCCCAATTTTCCCTTCTCTCCCCATTCCTTCTCTTTTTAGATAAATAGATAGATAGATAGGGATAGATAGATAAATAGATAGATAGATAGACAGACAGACAGATAGATACATACATACATACATAGACAGACAGACAGACAGACAGACAGACAGACAGATAGATAGATAGATAGATAGATAGATAGATAGATAGATAGATAGTATATAAATATGTTTATATTATATGGCTGCTAATATATATCTATTTTATATAGGCCTGTACACAATAAAGATCCTCTGGGTTGGTTTAAATAAATTATTGTACACTACATTTCTATTTAGTACTCCTTCAGGTATGTGTGTGTGTGTCTGCGTACGGTGCGTGTGTGTAGCGAGGAGCTAAGCCCGGGAGAAAATATTGAAGATATGCTCACGCGTTGCACCACTCGATTTGTGTTAAATGCCCCCATCCCGCCATTTATATTAATGTTTCACTGTGCATATATATGTATGTACGTATTGTTCTATGTAGAGTCATACCTGGGGAGTGAGAGTATTTCACTGATGAGTAACGAATAGCAATGAGAAAAATTTGACAAACAGCTGATTGATTTTTTTAACCAGCAAATTAAACAAACGATCAACTAGTGATTTTTGGTTAGTTATTTCACCAAATTACTAACAATAAGGAGTAAAACTGGACCAATTTTTGTGATTATTGTTTGAACACACTAGTTCACAACGGGAACATTGCAAATAAAATACCAAAAATGTGCGACGGGCTGATAATCTTGATGTAGTAAGTTCGATTCTCTGACCGAGCTATGTGTTATAGAAAGTGTTTTGAGCAAGACACTTTATTTCACGTTGCTCCAGTTCTCTGAGCTGTAAAAATGAGCTGCGACGTCTTTGTTGCCAAGCTGTATAGGATCCAGTAGGGAAAATAGTAAAGGATGGGGAAAGGGTAGATAGGTAGATAGAGAGACAGGTAGTCATACAGACAGAGAGGTCTCTTTCTATCCAATTTGATATGTTCAATTCATTGAAATTTCCTTACAAAGCAATCTTCTTTTTTCTATATTTGTACATAAGCACATTTTCTCACAGGCCCTGATGACCTTTCAAAGGTATCAATGATAGGAAGTAGGGTGGAAAAAATAAGAAGAACAGTGGCTCCTGTTATCACTAAAAAAAATTTTGCGGTGCAGTGTAACCAAAAGCGGGTTTCTTATAGTCGTGATTCATATCGAACCCTTCTGGGTATTAGCGCGCGTCTACGATGAGTCTACGATTTTAAAAATAATTTACCATAATTTGTTTTTCTATTTTAATGCATTTTTTCGCTATTATATAAGGGAAGTAACTCTCTAAAAATGTCTACGATGAGTCAACGATTTAAAAAAAAATTACCATAATTTTTTTTCCATTTTTAATGCATTTTTTTTTTGCTATTTTTTGGCTATAACTCTCTAAAAATGCTTATATAGTTATTTCCCTTACAAACCCGAGCAACGCCGGGCGATACTGCTAGTTACTTTTAAAACAATAATAACGTAGTTCCTCTGCTTCTCTATCAAACAATTGGTGTGTATTTTTAAGTGAATATCTATGAATGACAATTCACTGCAACTGGATTATGTCGTGAATTTCATGGATGGGTGAAGTGCTTTGAGTATATTGTTAAGTATTTGCAGGTTGTCATTTGATTTGTCACAAAGGATGAGGCAGTCACCGAGAAAGCGTTTCCACGTTTTAATGACATATTTCTTCAAATCTTGACTAAAAACCGCCTTCTTTACCTCCTCATAAAGCTTTTCTTCCAAGTATTCTATGACTAGATTAGCATATGAATGTGCTAACCGCGTCCCCATAGCCGTGAAATTCATTTGTCGATATTTTATTATCGAATCTAAAGGTGTTTTCTTCCAGGATCAGGCGCGTGACCTTGATGATACAGTCAGTTTTGAAGCGTTCATTTTTAAAGCGAGACTCAGAATCTCATTTACTGAATATATTGCCCCAACCGAGTGGAAAGTTATATTGGCGAAACAAACCATTCCTTCTGCCAACGTGCAAAAATCCAGGCAACACACCCAACAATAGGAATTGCGCAAGTTTCCACTGTGCAACCATCTAGAAATATGCGGTGAAGAAAGGTTCAAAATCTTTCCCTTTTACAAACGTTCAAGAGATGACCCAAAATTCCGAAAAGCAATGAAGCTACACTTCATGAAAAAATTCTTTCCAAAACTTAACCTAATTAAAGTGTTTGAAAGGGAAGCAGAGGAACTACATAATTATTATTGTTTTAAAAGTAATAATGATGGATGGATGGAAAACATTTATATTGCACTATTACTGTTGTTTCTGAATGTGGCTCCAATGTTAATAACGTGACAATCTTCTCTATAAATGATCAGGTATATATATAAGTTCAGCAAAATTTAGATTCAAATGAATATGGTACTTAAGTCAGATGCACCAGAATTTTGTACGGTATTACCCATATAAATCCATGGAGTGATTATAATCAAAGTAAGCAACAAGAATATCTTCGGTAATTTGGTACGATCGTTTCATGCTACATCATTTTATGAAACATTGTAAGTATTACATCAGTTTTGAAATGTTGAGGAATCTTCAGCCATTCATAGAGGTTTTCCATTAATACATATACTTATTTCCATGTCAATTGCTAACATTATAAAGAGGGTAGATAAACAGACAGAGAGGTTGATTTGATTGTCTGTTTATCTACACTCTTTATAATGTTAGTAATTGACATGGAAATAAGTATATGTATTGATGGAAAACCTCTATGAATGGCTGAAGATTGTTCAACATTTTAAAACTGATGTAATACTTACAATGTTTAATATAATGATGTAGCGTGAAACGATCGTACCAAATTACCGAAGATATTCTTGCTGCTTACTTTGATTATATATATATATATATTTATATATATATATATATAACATTGGGATTTTGACAATGGTTTTTCTTATAAAACTTAGATGTATACCCGAGAAAGAATACTAGAAATATTTTATCACTGATTTGGAAAGATATCTAATGATGCTACTTGTCAAAGTAATTCGTGAAGAAAATCACTATTGAATTATCGTATCCAAGGAAGAAAAATAAAAATAAAACCTACAAAAGCATGAAGATACTTTAAAATATGACCTTAAGTAGGCCGTGCTTTATTATATAATTTATATCCTACAGAGAGGCTTCCAGCAAAATACACAATATACATACGAACCTCATATGATCTTTGAGTAAACGAACGCAGAACGGAGGTCCCCAACCATTACACTGTGGTTCCCAGCAGTAGTTCCCGACCCTTTTATTTATATGTATTTTTCCTTGGACCCCTTTTAGTATGCTTATCATTATACATATATATATATATATATATATATATATATATATATATATATGTGTGTGTGTGTGTGTATGTGTGTGTGTGTGTGTATGTGTGTGTGTGTGTGTGTGTGTGTGTGTGTGTGTGTGTGTGTGTGGTGTGTGTGTGTGAAATTTTGAATTTAGTACACGAAGCCCCAGTACTACCTTTGCGGATCACCATGGGCCCGTGAACCCCAGGTTGGGAAGCACTGACATAGAGAATAAATCGAATTATAAACAGTACCAAATTATTTTTTATATTCTGACTTTATTTTTCTAATTTATGAATATTGCCCAAAAACGTGATGTTTGTTCATGCGAAACATGGAATTACACAGAATATGGGACTTGAGTATAGAGGTGAAAAGGATTATGCATTTTCATGGGGCTTTGAACTCTTTACATATATATATATACACACACGTATATATATGTTTGTTTGTATGTATATACATATATATATATATGCGTGTGTGTGTGTGTCTAAATATCAAAATTGTACACAAGCGTAATCCTGTAAGGAAATATATGCAAGAAAAGAATAAAAGGATTGCTTTCCTCTACACACATAAAAAATTTATTCGGTTTAAAAAATGTGTTATAAGCAGCTAATTTGTTGACAAATGAAATAGCATAGGATTTAAGCAATCCACTCTCTTTAATTCGCGCTCAACAGAATCTGGTTATTTACCACTAAAATGTATCTGGTAGCTCATTTACCACTTTATCGCTTTCTCATTTTATTCTCCCCCTCTCTCTATCTCTTTTTTTCTCTCTCTTTCTTCTTTCTCTCTCACTTTTTCTCTGTGCTTCGGTTGTCTGCTTAAGAAATGAAACAGACCAATTCTTATCTGCATTTATATGAATAACAATTTGTGCTATTCAATGTACCAGTTGTTCATTGCTGCAACAGTTTCCCATATAAAATGTATCTAGTCACAAAATTACGATGTCTCGTATTATTATTTTTTTTATCTCGTATATTTACTTGCTTAATTGTCCGTTTTGGTCTGTTGGAAACTTTAGGAATTACAATATTTGAAATAGTGTTTCCATTAGCACTAAATAAAATAGCGTATAAAAATAGTAATTTCGATTAGCAATCTTTGCTAAGTGATCTGATCTTAGATCATAGGTTGAGACTAAGTAAATTGCATCATCGCAGAGTAATCATCTCTGATATAAGTGTCTATGTTAACATTTATTTTAATGCCTACATTGATGCCAGGCTCACAAAACAATTTTATTATTTTTCGCATTTTAAGATTTGCAACAAGTTATTTGCGTATACTATGGCTTAACAACGTATTATTAGAGAAACGTGTTTATTTCTGCGGAAAATTGAAGTGGAAAATATATACGACGAAACATAATATTATCCTGATTTGTTTTATCCTTTGAAGTATGCGACAGACAGTAGTAAAACAGATATTTACATTACACGTTATGGAATTAATAGTTATTAGTAAAATAAAAGAAATATTGTAATACTTGTCGTGCGTGCAGTTATAATGGTTAGTCGAAAAAATGCATATCGATATTCTAACCATGTACGTAGACATATAAAGTTAGTAGAACAAATGTAATTTCAATATTAACACATATTCGATCTAATAAATAACTATAGAAAATGTGTTGAAACGTTTCCATTCGTTATATGTTTGTCTGTTTACGTAAATGAACATTTATAACTTATAAGCCGCATTGCGGAGGATGCTGCAACGCAGATGAGTGGTAATTCGTGAGTTCCACCTCTTGTATTTCGCCTTCCTTGCAATGCAGCTTTGGAAGCGACAATATTTCATTTGGCTCATATATATGATACACGCCGGACACCGCGACCAACTGACCTACTTGTAGTTTGAAAATGTTTGAATCCTTATTCGTGGTGAATGCGCTTACGTGTGAAGAAGGACTGCATCGGAAGACGGGACTCCTCTCTCGACTCTGAATTTCCCGGACTTAAGAACCTCTATTATATGAAGTGCTTTTCTTTTTCTTTTACTTCTCTTCGCCTTCCTCACTGTCTTGAAAGTGTCTATTCTAGAATCATCCATTGTGCTTTTCTTTAACACTGCCATATCCAATTACTTCACAATCTATACATTATCTATTACATTGACCAGCATCAAAAGGTCTATTGTTATCTATACACAAACCTCGATCAAGCTTTACGCACGAATAAGCCTTGCATTTAATTGCTTCAGTTGCACTCGGATTTTGAAATTTAAATGAAAGACGGCTTGTCCTGTAACAGTCTTCATCTAAATATACATCCAGCTTTATAGATAAGTCCATCAAATGAATAGATTTGCCTTAGCAAATGGGCGGAGAAACTACACTCCGTTGCGAAAGCAATGTGGCGCAATGAGTTTTGTTATAGACTTCGTCGATCGCAAGATTTGTCCAGAACGCATTAGCAGCTGTTTAACACAAGCGCACACAAATAGATAATGCACAGGCAGTGAACGGTAGCGTGTTTCGTCACTAAATGCATAACTCCTTGTAACCTGTCCTGAGAATATAATATTCCCGACATGTATTTCTATATTCCCAATTTCCTTTAGAAGTCCTTCACAGGCCCTAATTGCAATGTCCTTTAGATGAAGCTTCTCATACTGTTCTTGTCATAAGAGAACAGTGTGAGTTTCAGGGAACATCATCGTTCATACTTGTATTAATACGCAAAAGAATGCTGTTTTCTCGGAGACGGTATTGGCTAAGAAGTAGAGTCCTGCATGCCTGGGAGTAGTCTCGACGTACGATGCATCTAACATTCGGCATTTGGCTTTCCCTATAGAAACTCAGCTTATCTGTCACTTCGTCAACTGCAATCGAATTTTCACAGTGCCCTAACTCTTTCCCGAGAGACTCCTCAAGTGCGACTGGAAAACAGAACACAAATGTAATGATATACAACATGCCTGTTGCAATCAATCTTAGACAGACCGATAGCTTCATTGGCAGCCAGGCCCATCAAATACATTCTTTGATGTTTCAGTGGACATGCTCTACTATAGACATAGACTCCATCTAAATATACATCCAGCTTTATAGATATTCCATTGCCTTAGCCAATGGGCGGAGAAATTACACTCCTTTGCGAAAGCAATGTAGCGCGATGGGTTTTGTTATAGACATCGTCGATCGCAAGATTTATCCTGATTTGTCCAATCTAGAAGTCTATTCCTCGAAGGAATAGACTTCTACAATGAGGCTGAAAGATTTTTCTACCACATCATATTCCCGTTAATTGCTATGCCATTCAAACATCTTGAAATAGTGTCGTTGAGCATGTGTTACTGCATCCATGCCGACCGTATATTTATGACTTTATTGCCAGTAAAGCCATTTAAATGAGTAAAACTAAAACAAAAGTAGGCAAGTCGGTCATTTTGCCCTGGGTTCATTTGACCGGAAATTTTACAGAGACTTCCGAATTATTTTAATCTGTCTTGACGATTACCATGTCATGTGATTAAACCGAGAAAGCGGTGCACTTCTCATTAAGTGTACACAAAAAGCTTCCTTTGTGGAGTAAATGAGGAGGTAATCTCGCCCAGGCCTTCGACTAGAATAAGCATTTTGGTTCTAGTCGAACGAACGTACGCTTTCAAATCTTTCTTTTTTTTTTCAGAAATTTATACATGAGGATTTTGCATATAAGGTGATAATTTTTTTGTTGTAGTTTCTTCAGTTCTTCTTCTTCTTCTTCTTCTTCTCCTTATTATTATTATTATTATTATTATTATTATTATTATTATTATTATTATTATTATTATTATTGTTGTTGTTGTTGTTATTATTATTTTTTTTATTGTTGTTTTTATTATTGTTATTATTATTTTTATTGTTGTTATTATTATTATTATTATTATTATTATTATTATTATTATTATTATTATTATTATTATAATTGAGTGAGAGAGCAGTGCATATTATGATTATTATTATTATGTTAATATTTCTGATTTTGTTCTGGCGTTGTTTGTATATCTCTGTTGCTATGGTTATTATTGCTGTTCGTCTTCTTGGTGATAATGCTGTTGGTGTGCTTCTAGTTGGGCATGTTGTAGTCTCTATATCTGGTTTTATCGATTTTGTTGAAGTAGGTGTTCTTTTCAGTGTTAACGATGATTGTGTGGTTTTTCTTTCTATTTTTGTTGCGGATACTGGCTTACCGAATGGCTGGATAATCGGGCGCACCTTTCTGAATTTTGCTTGGTTAGGCGCTACCAGGTTTTGTTCGATTAAATACAACCCCTACACACCAAAAAATCCGGCTATAAAATAATTTAATAAATATCGTAACGACTCTTTATTGTCTACAGCTCTCAAAGTCCTTCAGCTATTAAAATCATTTTTTGATCAATATTTATGAAAACGGATATGCTCCGATGAGTTTCATTTCAGAGAATGAGTCTCATGCCTGTTCATTTATTATAGTACCTGATACCATTCATCTGAATCACAAATTAAATTCCTTCACTGTACAGACATAAAACTGTATTTCTACAAAATTAAATTCATTGGAGCATGAGCATTCCTGTAGAGGAAGATGTTTTAGGTATGGAGACAATGTTAAATTATTTTAATAGTACTTGATAATTGTTTGTAAATTAGTTTATTGGAGTCTGTATCTGCGATATTCAGGCGAACAGGCTATACATAAATACATATAAACAGGCATATATCTATATATATATATATGTCTGTGTGTGTGTTGTCTATCTGTATGTATGTATGTACATGTATACACATGTGTGTGACTATACATTTATTTATGTACACACGCACATACATGCACAGACACATACGCGCGCACATAAACGCACACATATATATATATACATATATATGGAACTAGATGGATTACATTTATCGTCTACATACTAAGTGCTTCATATTTCTCTAACGTACTCTAACTATGCGGCGAATTAGATATACATAAACCGATGTAGACAAATACCTGAAAATGTATACACAGGCAAGCATAAATATATTTTTTTCTGTTTTACATATCAATATTCGTTCACACAAACATACACACATATATATATATGTGTGTGCGTGAGTGTGTGTGTGTGTGTGTGTGTGTGCGCGCGTGCGTGTGAGTGCGTTTGGTGGCACATGACCTAGTAGTTAGAGCAGCGGACTCGCGGTCGAGGTATCGCGGGTTCGAATCTCAGAACAGGCAATGTGTGTGTTCATGAGCGAAACAACTAAACTCCACGCTGCTCCGGCAGAAAGTAATGGCGAACTTCTACTGACTCTTTCTCTCACTCTTTCCTCCTGCACCTTGCAGCTCACCTGCGACGGACCGGCGTCCCGTCCAGGTTTGGGAACCTATACACCAGGGAAACCGGGAAACCGGCTCTAATCAGCCAGGCATGGCTCGAGAAGAAACAAACAATATATATATATATATATATATATATATAGATATATATATATATATATTATATATATATATATATATATATATGTATATTATATATCTATATATATATATATATATATATATTATATATATATATGAATATATATATATATATATATATATATATATTATATATATATATATATATATATATATAAGTAATTAATAAGGGTGAGAGAATTAGATACTAATTTAATAGTATACCTATTCAACACCAAGTGGCCCAGTGCCCCGAGAAACCTGGATTATTATAATATTTTATAACATATTATAATATTTTATACAAAAATAAATATACGAGAGTGGTCACTATGTGGCTCACTCTAGCACTAGTAATAGATCGAATAGGTTTCAACCACAAAAATACATGTTTCCCATGAAAGTCGCTAACAATCGTACTGACTTTCATGGGAAACATGTATTTTTGTGGTTGAAACCTATTGGATCTATTACTAGTGCTAGAGTGAGCCACATAGTGACCACTCTCTTATATTTATTATTATTATTTTATTTATATATATATATATATATATATATATATATATATATATATATAATATATATATGTATGTATATATATATATACGTTTATTCACATACATACATGAATGCATACATAGAGATTGAGAGACAGACAGACAGATAGATAGATAGATAGATAGATAGATAGATAGATAGATAGATAGATAGATAGATAGATAGATAGATTGAGAGGGAGAGAGAGAGAGATAAAGCGAGATTTTTTAATTCATTATTTAAAAGATGTTTCCATAAAGTGAAATGTAACGAATCTATTAGAAAGAAGTTTTCTTATTGTGCGTATTTTGTGTAAAAACGCTTTTGTCGTTCAATTTTCCAAACACACGTGTTTTGGGTTTATCTGTTGTAGAGAAAGTTGTTCTTCCACGAAAAGATAGATTAAACTGTGCTCTAAATGGAGGTTTAATCAAATCCTATTTTATGGACTCAACCATGTTCTAAAATAAGTCGAAAGGTAAGCTACTATAAATCGGCGCGAACTTTCCGGACAACACAATAGAAACTACACAATACCACACAATTCTTCACCAAACCTTGAATTTCCATCCCATAAACAATTACAAATCATGAAAAACCGAAGAAAGCCATGCAGTCACATGAAATGCATTACAAAGGTGAAATTCACATCTGGGAAGGAAATAATGGAGGTAACAAACTGTGTGGGCAGTCGTTGCGAGACGTGAAACAACCAGAAGTGAATTGAAGGTAAATAGAAACATGAACTGCAAAGCAAATCTCATCTTGTGTCACATGACCACAAGGCAATGAGAATTAGATTGGAGAAAGAGAAACAAAACTAAATGATCGTTTGAGAAATCGCAAAGAGTAAATTAAAGATTCATATCTTTGAAATAGTCTATATAGTAAACAACTAGACATTTGTGCAAATGAAAAAAGTCGAACTGTTCTTACAGTTCTATATTTAAGAGATGAGGAATTATGTACATTATTTACATTATTTACAATTTACGGATACTTGTCCTCATCTTGTTTGTTGTTAACACAACGTTTCGGTTGATATACCCTCAAGCCTTCGTCAGGTGCCTTGGGGAAATTTCGAATCTCGGTTTTCATTCCTAAGGTATTTTTCGATGTTGTTGTTGTTGTTGTCATTATTATTATTATTATTATTATTATTATTATTATTATTATTATTATTATTATTATTATACAGGTCACTGCCAGGAATAGAACTCGGAATCTTGGGGTTAGTATCCTGCGCTCTAAACCACTACACCCTATGCCCGTGGGCATATGGCGTAGTGGTTAAGAGTGCGAGATAATAATGATATTAATGTTAATAAAAACATTGAAAAATACCTCAGGAATAAGAAACCCAGGTTCGAAATTTCCCCAAGACACCTGATGAAGGCTGGAGAGTATATCAGCCGAAACGTTACAACAAACAAGACGAGGACAAATACCCGTCGAATTTAAATAATGTAAATAATGTAAATGTATTCTTAACAAGAATTCTAAATTTGAAACTAAACCGGAACTAATCAAACAGTTAACCTAGAAAACCTCTCTTTGAAAATTTGAAGAACAAAAGCGCTTAAACACAAGATGCACACAATGCAAGAACTCTCCAAAAGCGTCGTTGCATTCTGCTATTCGAAACAAATTCTTATCTTTGATAGTTAATAACTTTTACTAAAGATTTTGTTTTAATATTTTGGCGGAGTCGTGGCTGCGTATTCATCTACGCGCAGGCATGGCTGTGTGTTAAGATGTTTGCTTCCCAACGACATGGTTCCGGGTTCAGTGCCGCTGCATGGCACCTTGGACAAGTGTGTCCTACAATAGTCTCGGCCCGATCAAAGCCTTGTGAATGGCTCTGATAGCGGGAAGCTGAAAGAAGCCAATAGTATATATATATATATACATATATATATATATATATATATATATATATATATATATATATATATATATATATATATATATATATATATATACGTATATATTGAACTAACAGTCCCGTGAGAAGAGGGGGTGTGATGAGGCACATGAACAGAAATGTAAAAGATATGAGTACCTTCTGCAAGATTGCACGGAGAAAGGATGGCAAGTATGGCTTTTCCCAGTCGAGGTTGGCTGTAGAGTATTCTATCCTCAGTGGGTATGCAGGATGCTTACAACAATTGGAATGAGAGGTGAGGAGCGAAGGGTAGCTATGGGCAAGATGAGAAATGCAGCTGAAAGAGCATCTTGTTGGTTTTGGAGTAAGAGGGGAGAGTTAAGGTGGAAACCAGGAGGAGATGAGGCGCAGTGATTTGGCGGTCACTTCTGCTGACCTATCAACGGAGGGCGGGCATGTTACGTTTCAGAGTCGAAACACCCGATGAACGTTGGATACCGTGTGACGTCATCAGTTCCTCCTGGCCAACGTCCATTCACTTTGGTGGATGGATAGAACGACTCCTCCTTATAGGTGTAATTAACACACACACACACACACACGCACACAAATATATATGCATACATACTTATATCTCTGTGTGTGTGTATGTGTGTGTGTGTGTGTGTCTGCGTATGTGTGTGTGTGTGTCTTTGTGTCTTTGTTTGTCCGATCACCATTTCACAACAAATAATTAGTCCTGGGGTTTCCATTCTTTTTTGTTTTGAAATTCTTGAAAAGGCCACTGGAATTTCCAATGAAACCAAAACATGATTAGCAATTACTGTGGACGTAGTTTGTTTTCCATTCAAAAGGCGATATGATACATAGCATACTACAGTCGCGTCCAAGCAAAACTATTAACAGTGAATCATATTATTTAACTAAAAATATCTACAAGATGTCATGTGCTGTTTTATATAGAGAACAAGAATTAATGCAGAATTAGTTCAAAAATTTTAGCGAAAATAGTTATTAGCGAAGACCCATCTTCAGTAAACTTCTAAATTTTTTCAATAGCAATATCTGAAGACATGTAGAGGGGAGCAAAGAGATGTAGA
>NC_042999.1:65424451-65431951 GCF_006345805.1 Octopus sinensis | reverse complement strand
TGATATACGACATTTGCTCGAGTACAGTGGAAACCATGGAAACAAAAATCAACAAGTATACGAGGAAATGGCTTGGCATCCCACCCAGTCTCACAGACGTCGCACTCTACTGCCGTCAGGAAAAGCTGAAGCTTCTTTAAAGTCAATCCTGGAAGAGTATAAGACAGGAAAGCCAGACACATCAGCATGCTTGAAGATTCAACAGTCCTGATCGTGAGAGCTGTCCAACTCGAGCTGAAAACAGGCAGGAAGTGGAAGGGGAAGGAAGCTGTAGATGTAGCTAAGGAGAGCCTAAGGATGAGAGAAATCACTGGGTACACTCACCCAACAAACAAGGACTAGGATCTTCTAAAAAGGAAAAGCAAAGACAAAACTTGGTGATCCAAGAGATCAGGGAAGACAAAACAAAGGAAGGCTCCAGAAGACAGTGCAGCAAAGTCAGCAGGGACAATGGACAACATGGCAAAGTGCTCTCCAAAGACGCCTGAACTTGAACGACCTGTGGCACATGGCTCCACTCAAGATCAGCTTCGTTCTAAGATCAGTGTATGACGTCCTACTCTCAAATGCCAACCTATTAAAATGGTGTAACTCTGAGGACCCCCTCCTGTCCGCTCGGCAGCGTAAGACAGACAGTGGAGCACGTTCTCAGCTCTTGCAAAGCAGTCCTCACTCCAAGGAGATACATTTGGAGGCACAACCAAGTGCTGAAAGAGCTTGCTGAAGCGGTCTAATTCAATACGACCAAGAGCAAAGGATGACGCACAGAACCTGAGACATGGTTTCATGCGGCAGAAGGCAAAAAAACTTTGCCAGCTACAAACATCCCACTCGAATCCTGCTGACAAGGCCTTCTGAGTGAAGCAGAAGATTGGGAGTGCACTGCAGATCTCTCAGTGTGGAACGACTACCCAGGGGCATCAAGATGGCCGGTTCGAGACCCGACATAGTGCTCCACTCCCAGAATGCTTACGAAACCAGGAGTAAAGACGCTCATGTCTACAAGACAGGAAAAGTACGCCGACTTAGCCAGAGACCCGACGGATGCTGAACTGAAAACCAAAGTCTCCGCAGTCGCGGTTGGCATCAGTGGATTTGTAGGCTCATCTGCCTACAGCCTCATGAAGCAGCTGTCCATCTCTGGAAGAAGCAGGACAAGAACCTTGAGGGCCATGGGAGAAGCGGCGGAGACGGCCTCAAGTTGGATCTGGTCTAGGAGGAACAAAGGCCAACTTCATATGGCTTAATTTTCCCCAATTCGAGCTAGTGCCAGATTGGTGTGGTCATGTATTCCTGCGCCTCTGGAACCGGCGATTCGGGTTCGAATCCCTTCGTATCATTCAAGTTGTCACAGCAAAGCTACGTATTACTCTTGGGCAATAATCTAAGATGGATCTTCCCTCTCTCTGAAAAAGTACATTATTAACGATAAACAATATACATATAAGGTTTCGTCTGACACATTCTGCTGATGAATTTCAATATGCACCTGTACCGCTAGAATGATTAAACACAGCTATGTTTATATATTACCATTTTTAGCATTCTTGTATTCTCACCCTTTTTTTTTTATCAGAGTTTGTATATGAACAACAACAACGGTAATTCTGGTTGTCGAAGACCAACAACGACAGCAACAACCTCAGCAACAGCAGCAAATAAAACAAAAGCATTCCATTGAATCACAATAAAAAAGAACTATAATATCTGGAGAACTACTGTGTTAGCAGCACGGGGGACGAAAATTTCTTCTTTATATTCTTTTGTAACAGCACAACAGCAGCGAAATCAGCTGCCGTAACGGTCAGTAGAACCACGTCAATCACATTACTAATTTCGTACAAATTTTAGGATGTAATACTCCACTCCCTACTAAAACTTTATGCAGATTCCTCTCAACTACTACTACTACTACTACTACTACTACTACTACTACTGCTACTACTACTACCACTACTACTACTACTACTACTACTACTACTAATAATAATAATAATAATAATAATAATAATAATACTGTTACAACTGTCTGTGGTGTCAGGTGTTGCTGTTTTATTTTTGTATTCTATTTCGTTTTTCATTTGCAGTTACTCTACACTCCTGTTTCTAATGTAACCCCATTAAATAGGACGTAGAAGATTCTCTACCTTTGTCTGTGTGTGTGTATGCGTATGTATGTGTTTGTGTGTGTATGTGTGTGTGGTAAGCGCACCATAATTCCCGATTTCACAAAACCATCTGACTGTCGAGTCCATTCAGCGGAGTTCGATCTCTGGGCGGCGACGGTTACGGCCTCCAGACATGTTATTTCCCACACATTTACATTTACTTGCCCGTATGATTAGAAAATATAAGCCCAAATCACGTGGCATACTCTTTCACTAGTTATCCTAACAAAAGAAGGTCCCACATATTACCTCCTGCTTTCACGCGAATCACACATCATATATCGGACTGAGACGGAAATTTCTGAACTCCTATCGGCAATCAATATCCGTTTTTCAGGACATCCTCCCTGCTCAAATTTCACCCTAGAAATTGGTGTACTCGGTTACATAGAATCTACACTCATCTCTCGTTCAAGTATTTCAGCAAAAACTTTTTTCAGTTTCTCTAGGTTATTACTCTCACTCCCTTCTTGAAACAATTACACTTAACTCACCTTTTCGCTCTCGTTTCTCCCCAAAGCACAAGCAACCTTTTGACTTCCACCCAACACAGCAAATATAAATGTATTACATTTTGTTAATCTTCTACAGCCACCCCTGGCTCATAACTGCCGGTTTTCCGGTTTCCTTGGCGTATAGTTTCCCCACTTGGACGGGACGCCGGTCCATCGCAGGTGAGCTGCAAGAGGAAAGAGTGAGAGAAAGTTGTGGCGAAAGAGTCAGAAGAAGTTCACCATTACTTTCTACCGGAGTCGCGTGGAGCTTATGTGTTTCGCTCATAAACACACACATCGCCCGGTCTGAGATTCGAACCCGCGATCCCTCGGCCGCGAGTCCGCTGCTCTAACCACTAGGCTATTCATATACCCGTAACAGTAGTTCTGTTTTATTTAAGAAAACCTATTTATTCAAAAGAATATACATGGCTCAGCGTTTTAAGAAGTAAGCGACACTACATCATGATTACGAATTCGATCTTACAGCACGGCACCAAAGACAAGTTGTCTTGGGTTATCTATAGCTTGAAAAGAGGGGAGAAATATTATTAAATTAATATTTACGACGTAATGTATATTCAAATGTGTAATACATAATGCTGCAAGTTTATATTGTAGGAAGAAGTGATATCAACACTTAGGCAGCATATAAAATTATTCCGAAACGGACTATTAATTTTCATCTACAACTTCAAAGAAATGCTTATACGAGATTAATTCTAATTCTGTATAATTTAGATTCGACTTTGTTTTCACATCTAAGCTTATATATAGAAATATTCACACACACACATGCATACATACAAGCATACATACGTACATACATATATACATACATACTATCATACACACGTCTTTATGTAAAGTGTATGTATGAATATATACATAGGAGCATTCACACATTTTATATATAGGGTAAAATTATACAAACACACATACACAGAAATATAGGTATAGAGATATACAAACGTACATTTACACATACATACACACACACATACACACACACATATATATATACATACATATATATATAAGGTATATAAGTACAGATATGCATGTATATATACACTTATATATATATATATATATATACATACACATACATATATATATGTAAATTCATAAAGTGTACATAAATATATATATATATATATATATATATATATATATATATATATATACACAGACATGTGAATATCTATTTATATATACATGCATATACATACACATGGCATACATACACCTAATTTTATATGTGTGTATGTATGTGTGTGTGTGTATACATGATGGCTTCGCTAATATTTCAAATAAATGTGTTAATTGATTATAAGTGCTTTGAATTCTTTGTAGGAAAATTCTGTTACTGCGAAGAGAATGGCAATTCTTAACATGGTATAGTATAGTTTTATGGAACATTATAGCGGCATGATAAAATAGCGTTTCCGAAGAGAAATCAACTATTATGAAAGAGGAGTAAGTGTATTCGCCTGTGCATTTGCTTGTACTTTATTATCCTCGTAAATTCAAGCGAAGTATTGACAGGTATTTATCTAAACATCTACATATTCATTCACACACTTATATACACATATTCATGCACACAAGAAAACAAACACACATACACACACACACACACGCTTACAAACGTGAGAGCACACATATACATATACGCATAGGTGCACACAGATACTCATATTTAAATATAACATTTATTATCTATAATGTTATCAACTTTTATGCTTATCCATCTATTTATCAATTTATCTTATTCTTTGTGTATGTGTACATATAATTACTTGTGTGCGAAACTTCATATGTACATATACATATATACATACACACACACACACATTTATATACATAAGGGTGCATTTATATACATAAGGATGTACACATACATACACTAATATGTATATATATATATTATATATATATATATATATATATATATATATGTCTATAAATAGGCATACATGAATACGTGTGTATGTATATATGTATGTATGTATATATATATATATATATATATATATATATATATATATATATATATATATATATACGCGAAATATATATATATATACATATATACACGTACACACACACACACATGCACACATATATTTGTAGGTATTTGTCGTGATGCACTTGTATGTGTAGGTTGTGATTATGTTACATGCCTACATGCGTAGTTTGTGTGTATTTCTGTATGATTGTATGGAATAATATACATACTCATATCCTAATATTAACGTATATTTAATGGTTAGTTTTAGGTCTGTACCACAAGAAGCTTAACGACGCAATATTTAATTTCCCCTTTTCCCTATCAACAGATGGATTTGCATCAATTTCAGTGATGTATCTCAAACATTACTTCCTACTTGAGTGCATTAGAATGTAAATGCCTAGATATATTACCCATACACTTCTACCCTTAATCTAGTACACAGGTGAGGGAATGTGAACCTTGTTGCATTGTTGGTTCGTTTCAATTTGTACTACAGTTCGTTTCAGAAATTTTACTCCCGTACAATTTCTTTCAAAGCACTTTTACTCTGCTTGTAGAAGTGTTGGCAGTCGTTTATGTGTATGTGTTGGCAGGTATTTTGCTCGTGTAGAACGTATTATTGTTATGTAAAACATAGTGGAATGAAATCTAGGCGATAATCATACGGGTGCTAGACATGATGGGTAAATATTTCTCTTAAATGACAGCATACACCTTTAAGTATGTGGAGAACATATTCAATAATATATTTCTACCGTCTTTCTACATTCATTTATCTTAATATTGACTGATATCTAAAACAATCTGAGTGTATGTGAGTTCGCTAGGAAGAGAGAGGGACAAAGAGAGAGAAAGGGAAAGAAAGGACACATGCATTCGCATACAAAAGCATTTTTTAGATTTTCTTATAATGGTATTTAGAATTTCTCCAAGATGCTTATATTTAATTTTGTTTTGTTGCTTAGAAGAGTAGAAGGTGCATACATAGAAGCATTTCCAAGCAATTCTGATGAGACAGATGAGATAGTTTGTATTTAGTTTATTTTCATGTAGGTCGACAACTACGATGAAATAACAGGAAGAATATATACGAGGGAATGACACTTTCAGAGAAGAATAGGGCGATTATAGATTTATAGAATATTTGAAGATAGTAACAGTAAAAATAAATGAGGAGAAAAAAGCAGGAGTGACGAATAAAATGGGGGAACAGAAGGTATGCAGATCGATAAATCAAAGAATTCTTTGTTTTAAAATGTTGGAGAGAAAAACAGAGAGAATGATTCTGCAACTATGAGCTGTTATAAAGCTACGTAAAGAAAGTGGGAAACTGGGTCTCCACAATCATCCGTATGACCTTTTAGTTGATGCAGCAAAAGTTGTTCGGGTGTCACATCAATAAGCTTGTATTGGTTTTTATAGTACCCTTTGAAATGGCTGATGCACTATTTGTTTTTCAACATAGAGAATAAACCTAAATAATAGAATGGAAAACCTAAATAACAGAATGGAGCTTCAATAATCATTATGGATGTGAAGCCCTTATAAAAGATCAATAATTTTTAATGTAAGCCATGGATACACACACAGACGTATATATACGTGAATTCGTGTGTGCGTGAGTGTGTGCATGATTGAGTATGTGTGTAAATAAACATACATGCATATACACATAAATATATGCATACCTACATACGTACAATATGGCGCCGAATTAATTTACCTCAGTATAAGGGAAGTAAGTATAAATGTACTGTTCATATTTCTGTAATGAATACTATTGTCAAGAAATTTTGCCATTAATATATGCCTGGTAAAGAAAATTCAGTTATCTACTTTTAGAAAACAAATGCGAAGATCACATTTTATTATAGGACATCGTAAGAGAAATAAAGCGGTGAAGGTTTTCTGAAGCTCAACACGTGGGATTATTAATACCTACATCCGTAACTGCACAGGAGACTAGGGGCAGCTATTACAGGTTGTGGATGTATGAAATTAAATCCCTTGTGACCATCGAATTGACCCAATATCAGGACCAATTCAGCAAAACGAATAGGAAGATCTTTCATTAGGTTACTTTTGAAGATTGACAACTGAGTGGGATCTAAATTTTCAGTTTGCAAAGATAGTTCTTTGCAAACTGAAAATTTATCCTGTGTTGAAGACATATTGCATACCAACCCAACCCAACAAATCACCAGAATCACATAGGAAATAAGAACATGTCTTTACCAGTGAATGTTTCCATGAGAATATCGTAAATACGGCCCACCACCGATGCGATAACCATAAAACTGAGACGAGCATCCTGTGACACGTGGGTGAGCAGAAATCGATTACGAATAACGTGGAACAGTGAGTAAAACAAAAGTAATAACTGAAAAGCACTTAACTAAATACAAAACATTTTAACATTAACAAACAATTATATGAATAATATTTACTACACGAATCCATAGAAAACTGATCTGCCTGATATAATCCATAATAGACCCAATAGCAAAATAAGAATTAGCAGAGACTGAAAATCCAAAATTTTGGATATAGAATGTTCCAGAAATATTAACAAGTTACTACCTTCCAATGAGTTATGAGAAAGCTTCTCTCGGATTAGAACGCTATACAGAGGAAGGATTGTTGTGATTGCCTTACCAAACGTACATCAGAACCAGATAGTGAATATTGGTCGAATACTACAATAAAACCTGCAACAGGGTGTAAGAATAACAAGACAGATAGAGATATATAGGGCAGGGAGAAAATGACGTCCACCGTTGAAGACATATGTTGCTCAGTGGATAGGAATAGCTCCGCAAAC
>NC_042999.1:65404451-65419451 GCF_006345805.1 Octopus sinensis | reverse complement strand
TGTATATATACATATACTATATATATATACATATACTGTATGCATATATATATATGTATACATATACTGTATGCATATATGCGTATATACATACATACGCATATATATGCATAAATATGTGCATGTATATAGATATATGGTTTTATATAGATTAGAGGCATATATACCTACATTTATATGTTTATATGTGTGGGTAAGTATGTGTGTGTGTTTGTACACCCGTACATCTCTTTCTCTCTGTCTCTCTCTCTCTCAGTGCTTACACACTTACACATACGTACATACATACCTATATGTTTGTATTCAACTTTCATCTCTCTTCGTAATCTCAATATCTGTTATTATTTCTCTATTCTCTTTCCCCTTTTTTCAGCTCACTATACTTTCTATTTCTCTCTCTATATATATATATATCTTTGAAAATTGGATCTTTGAACTTGCGTTGCCAGTAACATTAGTCCCAGGGATATAATAAGTGTCCAGCCTTCACTGCCATCAAAATACCGAATGATAAATAATTGCTCTCGTCACACAGTTCTCTCCGGTATAAATAACCCATTACGCACAATTCTGAGACAGCAATTACGTCAAATAAACAAAATTATGCTCCATTCGATTTGAAAGCTAAAAGAAAGTGTAATGAAAGTATTAAATCTGAATACTGCTGCCAAATGTTGCAATCAGTGGTGGTGATGTCGGTGCTGTCACTTCCTCTGCACTATGTGTGCCCGGTTGCTTTGGTGGACTTTCCTATAATTTAATTCCAACCCCTTTGGGCACATCTGTAATAGTAGAAAGTCGAAGTGTAATCTATCTAATAATTTACATGCATGTTCAAGCTAGAACTTTCTCCTACGTGCACAAACACAAATTCCGAATAATGGTAGGTGTAAAGGCTGAAAAAGTAAAATTGAGTATTTCTCCATCCATCCGTGTATATATATATATATATATATATATATATATATATATATATATATATATATATATATATATATATACCATAGAAAAAGAGAGATATCCATACTTATCATATATATTTCATCTTGTCTTATATATATATATATAACTTTTTCAGAATGAGATAAAAAACCAAGGCTGTGAAAATTTTAGAACATTTATAAATAGGTCTTACAGCTATTTCCAAAATATTTATTATATCCCTTCATACATATATATATATATATATATATATTATATATATATATATATGTGTGTGTGTGTGTGTGTATGTGTGTGTGTGTGTGTGTGTGGTGCGTGTGTGTGTGTGTATAAATATATATATACACGCACATTTATTTATATACGTGTGTGAGTGTCAGTCAGTGTGTGTGTGTGTTTTGGGTGTACTCAGACATAACAGAGCCTTACATTTCTTAACATATCTAATTTGTTATTCGAACTTTCAATGAAGTAGGTTTCCTTATCTAAGCCATAAAGTAACCATTTCTAGCATTTTTAAATAAGGAAACTTACCGCATCAAAAAATATAAAGCAAAATTTAACCACTTATAACATTTTATTCTATCAAAACCAAATTCTGTTAAATTAATAAACCCTAATCATTCCCAACATTTTTCACCGAAAAAATCCCTGATTACCTCTCCCTACTTGGAACTCTCCAAAAACAATGTCGCTACACGCAAAATTTTATTACATCTTCGTAACATGACGATTTAAATTTCTTATTTAACCATATGATACCAGTCTCCTGTAGTTTTTTTCATTCTATTTTGTTCTATATATATACGACGAGCTTCTTCCAGTTTCCGTCTACCAAATCTACTCACAAGTCTTTGGGCGACCCAAGATACTTGCCCAAGGTGCAACGCAGTGGGACTAAAACTGGAACCGTGTTGTAGGCAAGCAACCTTCTTAATACAGCGACGTCTGCACCTATTATTCATATATATAATTTTTTTTTTTATGAGATGATGGACAGACAACTATTTTCTAGGTCTATGTTTCTGGTGAGAGGAACAGAAGAGGAAACCACGAATCATAGGTTATCCTCAAAGCTGGTACAAATGCTTGCAAGAGAGATGATCCTCTCAAGACACAATTATACCGGTTTAAGTTCACCGAACAGAAATAGATACGGTACATCTATCGATTTTTCTGTTTCCACTTATGCAAGTTCCTTGGGAAGGCTTTGTCAACATCTTCTTGAAAAAGAGAACATATAAAAAAAAGATATCATGAAAGGCAATCAGAATCAGAACAACGTGGTTGTATATCCAGGTGCTTAATCGCCTACACCATATCTGATCCCTAACAAGAAGTTTCGAGATATTTATTTTAACGCCGGACCTCACCAATACATTTCACCCATTTACACACAATCGTGGGTCCACACACACACGCAAATTCTAACATACACACATACACACACGCAGACACATAGGCACAAACGTACGTGTATATGAATGTGGATATGTATATACACATGCGTATGAATGTATGTATGTATGTATATATGTAATTTAATAAGCACGTAGAAACGATATTTATCTCTCACCGAGGGGATAGGTGAATTACGTCTTTGTTGATCCTACCAATAACAGAATAGTGCGCTCTCTCCGTGAAGTTATATATGTATATATATATATATATATATATATATATATATATATATATAATATATATATATATAGATAGATAGATAGATAGATATATATATATGAATTTTTTACATAAGGAGATAAGAAAAAACCAAGGCTGTATAGATATTAGAACATTTATAGATAGAAGGTCTTACAGCTGTTTCTAGAATATTAATTAATAATATCCCTTAGTCATAGTTAGTTTCGATGTGATACAAATAGAGAGTGAGGTGAAAGAAAGAAAATATATGTAAGATATATATCCGGTTCCGTTTTCAGCAGAGAAAGACGTGATTGCCTTTGCTCTGTGAAAAAGTTTGCATAGAACGGCGAAATAACCCACTGTAGTTGCAAAACGTAAAACTCTAAGTCATAGAGATCACTACAACACTTTGGTTTAAAAATATAAAAAAATATATATATAAATATATACATATACACAGTAATTTTCATTATCGCCGAAACGCACATGGTGCAAAAATAACTGAATCAAGTTATCTCCTGCAAGAAAGAAAAAAGAAGTATCTCTCCTGAAAAAAATCCCGTAAACCAAAAAAAATAATCCAGACCACATTGTTGGATTAAGTATCAATTTCATCTATTACATATTTTATTTATTATTCTATTTTATCTTTCACTTAGGCCCACATCTTAGTTAAAGTTGCGATCGTCATTTTGTTTGTTTACATTTTCAATAACTGTTCTCGATATAATAATTTTCCAGATACTCTATCTTCTAATTAGCCTTAAGATTAAATTAAATAACGTTTAATATTGATACCGTCAAATTAGCCTTAGGATTAAATTAAATAACGTTTAATATTGTTTAATATTGTTAATAATTATTGTTAATTAGCCTTAAGATTAAATTAAATAACGTTTAATATTGATACCGTCAAATTAGCCTTAGGATTAAATTAAATAACGTTTAATATTGTTTAATATTGTTAATAATTATTGTTAATTAGCCTTAAGATTAAATTAAATAACGTTTAATATTGTTTTAATATTGTTAATAATTTTTCAGATACTCTATCTTCTAATTAGCCTTAAGATTAAATTAAATAACGTTTAATATTAAAAACGTCTAATTAGCCTTAGGATTAAATTAAATAACGTTTAATATTGTTAATAATTATTGTTAATTAGCCTTAGGATTAAATTAAATAACGTTTAACATTGTTTAATATTGTTAATAATTACTGTTAATTAGCCTTAAGATTAAATTAAATAACGTTTAATATTGTTTTAATATTGTTAATAAATCTTCAGATACTCTATCTTCTAATTAGCCTTAAGATTAAATTAAATAACGTTTAATATTACCCACACTCTAATATAATATTAATATTGCTAATATATTTTCAGATACTCTATCTCCTGATTAGCCTTAAGATTAAATAACGTTTTTATCCACACTCTAATATAATATTAATATTGCTAATATATTTTCAGATACACTATCTTCTAATTAGCCTTAAGATTAAATTAAATAACGTTTAATATTACCCACACTCTAATATAATATTAATATTGCTATATATTTTCAGATACTCTATCTTCTAATTAGCCTTAAGATTAATTAAATAACGTTTAATATTACCCACACTCTAATATAATATTAATATTGCTAATATATTTTCAGATACTCTATCTCCTAATTAGCCTTAAGATTAAACAACGTTTTTATCCACACTCTAATATAATATTAATATTGCTAATACATTTTCAGATACTCTATCCCCTAATTAGCCTTAAGATTAAATAACGTTTTTACCCAAATAACGTTTTTACACAAACTTTAATATTGTTAATATTTCTTTTTCAAGTACTTTTATTTCTTTTTCTAATTGGCCTTAATATCTTCCTGTCTTCTCTCGAACATAATTAGATAGATAAACGGATAGACGGATTATCCAGCATGTCCAGAGCATGGAGACGTGACGAGCTGGATTTATTCGTACGAGCATGGGAGTGCGCCGGCGGAGATAGCCCTAGGGAGGTGATTGCGGCTGCGCTGAAGAGCAGAGGCTACAAGAGGACAGCGGCTCAGATGGAGCGAAAGAGACAGGAATTCGTGCGCTCATATGCGCTTGTACGGTCGCACATTGGCGCACTTGATGCCATCTTTGAGAACGAGCGGAGCAAAGATGGCAAGAATGGAGACGATGAAAGAAGTCACCCCCACCTGGTGGACGCCCGGGAGGAGGTTTTGAATGAGAAACCTGCCCGGGAAGTGAACCCAGGTGCAAGTTCTCCAACCGGCAGCAAGGGCCATGGAGACGGAGAACCCGGTGAAGAGGTAGAGGGAGGAAGAAGAACTAAAAGAAGGACTGGAAGAGCTAAAGGAAAAGAAAAAGCTCAAGCAGGACCAAAGTGTGAAACAACCAGAAATAGAAGTGGAACCGCAAAGGATGGAACCAAACAGCGCACACGGGTGTGTATGTTCTACCTGAGAGGTTCCTGCTGGCATGGAAAGGAAGGTGCAGGCTGCCGCTTTGCACATCGGGGACCCTGCCACAGAGACACGAGGCAGATGGACAAACCATCAACACAAAGAAAAGGGATGGACCACGCACCACCTGCCCCAAAACGGAGGTACGCAGATGTTGTGCGCGCCACAAACAGCCAACATGATGTCGAAAGAGCAGCTGCTGAGCAACAATCTTTTTTGTGCATGGCACAAAAGATTGTACAGCAGCTGACCTGGCTTCATCAAACCCAAGCCCGCAGGTGGGACTACCCACTATATACCAGACCACCACAGCAAACAGACACAGGATGGACACCGCCGGCAACAACGTACACCTCACCTCGATACTCCTACTGAACATCAGAGGACTGCAAACACTCAGTAACAGGACAAAGATCCCGTTCCTGAGAGACTTTGTTGCATGCAATCAAGCCTTATGCATAGCACTTACAGAAACGCACCTGAAACCGGACATAGCAGATGCGGAGTTACACATACCACAGTATGCTGTACTACGGACCGACAGGAAAGAAAGGAGTCATGGAGGTGTTGCTATGTACATCCGTGAGGACCTCACACCCCAGGTCCTCTTGTCATACTCAAACTCGGTGTGTGACACACTAATTGTACATATTAGGCAACTTGATGTAGTTGTGTGTGCTACATATCGCCCTCCAGATGCCCCAAGCCATGTGGGCAAGTTTGAAGACTGCCTTATAAAAATAGAAGAAATTCTAACCACATTAGAGCAACACATAGGTGTGCTTCTTATGGGAGACTTCAATCTGCCCAATGTCAGATGGCCCGAGGGCCTTTCTCTCCCAGGAATGACAAGATGTGAACGAGGACAGGCGAGGTCCCTCCTGAACCTCATCAACACCTGTACATGGAGCAGGTAATACTCCAACCAACCAGGGCAGGTAACACACTGGATCTCTGCTTCACAAATGACATGGATCTCATCCATAATGTGAAAGTGACACCGACACTACTCTCGGATCACAACATGATAGAGCTGACCATGTACGGGCCAAAAGAGAGCACGGACATGCAGCCTACAAGAAACCCTCAAAATCTTTCCAGCTTGAACTACCATAAGGCAAACTGGAAACAAATTGAGAAAGAGATCCTCAAACAAAACTGGCCTAAATGTCTCTCCTCGCCAGACATCGACGTGAAACTTCAACAATTCATGTCTGTAATGCAAGCCATATGCTACAAATGTGTCCCAGAGAGAAAGGCCACTGTACACAAGAACAAAATCCCCAGAGAGAGGAAAATTTTAATGAGACGGCGTACGAAATTTTCAAATCGCCTAAACAAACAGATTGAAAGCAGTGAAAAGTCCCGCCTAAAAATAAAACTGTTGGAAATCGAAAAATGTCTGCAACTCTCCCATGAAAAAGAAAGAGCAGACAAAGAAGCCTGGGCTATAGAAAACATAAAATCTAACCCCAGAGCTTTCTACAGGTATGCCAAAGAAACAGCTACAGTGCACTGTAGAATAGGGCCACTCCTCGAAAAGGATGGCACACTTACAGGAAAACCAATGAGGGTAAGTGAAATACTGAATGAGCAATTCAAGAGTGTTTTCACTCCACCCCTTGGGCATCTCCAAATCACCAATCCAACTGACTTTTTTACCACTGCAGATATAAAATCAGAGGCGGCGACGATAGATTACATCGATATAAAGGAAGACGATGTAACCAAGGCTATAGATGAAATGAAAACAGACTCAGCTACTGGCCCCGATGGATTCCCGGCAATCCTCCTAAAATCATGTAAGAGAGTCCTAGCAAGACCACTGCAGTTCCTCTTTCAGAGCTTCCTTGCAGCTGGCAAACTTCCAGGAAAACTGAAGGAAGGTAAAATATGCCCCATTCATAAAGGAGGTAGCAGAGCGGAAGCCAAGAACTATAGACCTATCTCTCTGACCTCACACATCAGCAAGGTCATGGAACGAATAGTCAGAAGGAAGCTGATCACCTTCCTTGAAGAGAATGACTTGCTGCCCGACACCCAACATGGTTTCCGACCAGGGAGAAGCTGTTTAACTCAGCTCCTACAACACTATGACTGGGTGCTGAAACGGCTGCTCAACCACTCAAATGTGGAAGTGATATATCTCGACTTTGCAAGGCCTTTGATAAAGTCGATCATGGAATGATATGTCACAAACTGCGTGATCTCAACATAGTTGGAAAACTGGGAGAATGGCTTCATGACTTTCTGAAGGATAGAAGTCAGGTGGTAGTAGCCAATGGGGCCACCTCCATTAACACACAAATAGTGAGCGGTGTTCCGCAGGGCACTGTTCTGGGACCACTACTGTTCATAATGGCCCTCTCAGACATGCCCTCAGCCACGCAGAGAGCCACGATCATAAGTTATGCAGATGATACAAAAGTTTCACAGGCAATACAGAACCCTGATGACACTAACACCTGCAATGTGAGCTGGACGAATATACAAGTGGGCTGAAAAGAATAGCATGCAGTTCAATGCTGGAAGTTTCAAGCTTTATACTATCAGCATGCAAAACTGAATGCAATACCCAATGAATACACTGGACCCGGAGGGATTGCAATCCCAGAGGCACAATCAGTGCGTGACCTAGGTATTCACATGAGTGATGACGCGACCTTTCATGTACATGTTGCTAAACTGACAATGAAATGTAGACGGCTGGCTGGATGGATTCTTAGAACCTTTAGAACAAGAGAACAAAAAACCATGATGGTCCTCTGGAAGACACTTGTCCTAAGCCACTTTGACTATTGCTCTCAGCTATGGTCACCATCCAGTGTCAAGTTGATCACAGAACTTGAGGCGATCCAACGAAGCTACACAAAGAAGATAGCCTCTATGCAGAATGTAAGCTACTGGGAAAGACTCAAGAGATTAAAATTATATTCTCTGGAGCGTAGGCGGGAAAGATATGCCATAATATACATCTGGAAGATCCTGGAGGGAAGTGTCCTGAACTTTGGCATCGAGAGTTACGCAAATGCCAGAACTGGGCGCCACTGCGTGGGGCCTAGGACTCCAAACCTGCCATCAAGATGTAGGACAAGATTCTGTGATAGCCTGGGCTTCCGAGGCCCACAGCTCTTCAATATCCTCCCGAAGAACCTGAGAGACCTGCATGGGGTGGATACAGATGTCTTTAAAATGAAGCTGGATCTCTTCCTGTCAGGTGTCCCAGATGAACCAACTTCACGGCAGGAGGGGCAGATGAGGGCAGCTGCATCGAACTCTCTCATGCACCAAATAGCAGTTGCTAGAAAGCCTCCATGAAGTGAAACCAAGTAGCAACACCAAATGGCGGTGCCCCAGCATGGCCACAGCTCATAAGCTGAAACTAGAATCAATCAATCAATCAATCATGTATGGTTATTGAATTCGTAAATCCATTTTATAGGCATAATGATATATACGAGGGACGTTCAATAAGTAATGCCTCTGACCCACTTGCATTTGTTTGATCTAGCTGAACTTTTGCATGTGCAATTATTTATATCTCTATAGAGTAAGCGGCAAATTACAGCTCTGAATTAATTGTGGTTTCTGATTTACAGGTGTTTGAACCGAGTCAAGTGTGAAATGGAGCCTGTTGAGTGTCGAGCAGTGATCCGGTTTTTGTATTTGAAAGGACGCACACCACGGGAGACTTTTGATGAAATGAAAGTAACTTATGGTGATGATGCCCCATCATATGACCTTGTAAAACGCTGGCATCGTGAATTCAAACATGGTCGGAACTCTGTGGAAACAGCTCCCAGATCTGGTCGCCCCCTTCTGCCATTGATGAGGCATCTGTCCATCAAGTTGAGGCTGCCATTTTGGAAGATCGACGCATAATTATTCGCCAAATAGCCCATGAGGTCAAGATTAGTACCGGATCTGTGGAAACTATCATTTATGACCATTTGCATATGCAAAAGGTGTCTGCCAGATGGATTCCCAGGTTGCTCACGCCTTTCCAGAAGCAAGAACGCGTCGAGTGCTCGAGGGTGAATTTGGAGAGGTGCTAAAAAGATGAGTCAAAATTTTTCAAAAGACTGATTACACATGATGAAACCTGGGTCCATCACGATGATCCAGAAACCAAAGCCCAGTCAATGCAGTGGAAGCACCGTGACTCACCCCCTCCAAAGAAGGCAAGGGTGCAGCCCTCCGTTGGCAAGGTCATGCTCACAGTCTTCTAGGACCAGGACGGAGTAGTGATGACAGATTTCCTGGCAAAGGGTACCACAATTACAGGAGCCTATTATGCTTCACTTTTGAGGAAATTAAGAGAAGTTATCAAAATCAAGAGGCGGGGCAAGATCAGCAAAGTCATCCTCCTCCTGCAGGACAACGCTCCGGTCCACAACTCGCTTGTCGCCAGATCAGAAGCACAGGCGTATGGCTATGAACTCCTCCCCATCCCTCCTACTCTCCTGACCTTGCACCCTCTGATTCTCACCTCTTCCCAGCCATGAAGTTGTTTTTGAAAAGAAAACGTTTCCCAGATGATGCAGCCTTGATTTCTGAAGTCACGTTGAGGTTGGATGACCAAGCTGGGTTTTTCTACAAAAACGGTCTCCAGAGCCGCATCAAACGATGGGAGAAATGCGTAACTCTGGGTGATTCCTATGTAGAAAAAGACTAATAACTATGCCAAGTTTCGTTGCTCTACTGCTATGGGAAGTTACTCGTATGTGTAATATTACTCGTATGTGTAATATTACTCGTATGTGTAATATTCCAATATTCTTTGAGTAAAATCCAAAAGTCCAACATAGTTTAATATGAGTCCATCCTGATGTAGAGTTTATAAGCAATGTAAGATTCTCTTATAATTGGTCATTCTCAGTAGGGAATTTATATATATATATATATATATATATATATATATATATATATATATAAATTATTGAATAGTGCAGTACAGTAGTATTGCTTCCCAGTAAAACTAAGCAACATCAAGGTAAAGTATAAATATAGGATAGTGGTACAAGGCACCAATATTTACTGGAAGCAGCAGACGATAATATACTATTGCATTGCACTTTTCAATAATTTTTTCTTTGAAAACTTTTTCACTGTTCTCGGTGTGATTACGGGCAGGCATTCAGACGAGTAATGCTGGCATTTATGTAGGCGATATTTGAAATTTTGTCTAGCTGAATCTAACCGAAGGGAACTAATCAAGTATACGTTAACAAACGTCATTTGGTAAGTTCGAAATCCAGGTCCTAGATTATCCACATCGGTGCTGTACATATATTAATATTCTTCCGACAGGTAAAGTGAATGTTTTCATGTTCGCCTCACACAAACGTCTTTGCCATTATATATAGTGAAGCTTTACTATAGCGTCATATATATCGTCAGCTACTTCCAGTAAATATTGGCGCATTGTGGTACCACTATCCTATATATATATATATAATATATATATATATATATATATATAATATATATATAATATATATATATATATATATATATATACATATATATATATACGTATATATATATATATATATATATATATATATATATATATATATATATTATATATATATATGTAGGCACAGGAGTGGCTGTATGGTAAGTAGCTTGCTTACCAACCACATGGTTCCGGATTCAGTCCCACTGCGTGGTACCTTGGGAAAATATCATCTACTATAGCCGCGGGCCGACCAAAGCCTTGTGAGTGGATTTGGTAGATGGAAACTAAAAGAAGCCCGTCGTATATATGCATATATATGTGTGTGTCTACGTTTGTGTGTCCGTGTTTGTCCCCTCAACCTCGCATGACAACCGATGCTGGTGTTTTACGATCCCGTAACTTAGCGGTTCGGCAAAAGAGTCCGATGGAATAATTACTACGCTTCCAAAGAATAAGTCCTGGGGTCGATTTGCTCGACTAAAGCCGGTGCTCCAGCATAGCCGCTGTCAGATGACTGAAACAAGTAAAAGAGGAAAAGAGTAAAAGTGAATATATATATATATATATTTATTTATATATATATATATATATATATATATATATATATACATACACACACACGTAGATAGATAGTGATTTATGCATAAAGTTTATGGTTTTACATTAAAACTGACACGAATAAAATTAAATGTATTCGACGAGGAACAGAAAATATACAAGGTTGTTCTACTGTTTGTTGCTTTCATCTGCTATTATTCTATTATTTTAAAAGATTAAATTTGGCTATTTGTTCAACTCCATAGTCTTTCATTCATACAATTCTATCAAGCTGTTTAGATCTTATCACGGCAGTCAGTTATTTATTATTGGGTTACGAGTCATGCCGAAATAAAAAAAGAAATCTATTTTGATATTGACATGTAATATATAACACGTAGTAAATCTGTGTGGCAGATATAAGTCGTGATGCTACCCAGTATTTGTCATAAGCCTGTAAATTTCTATTTTCTTACTGTATTTATAGTTATTGTTTAGATAAGGTCAGCCACTATTCAATAATCATATGATTAGTGTTTTCCGTCCGTGACATTTCCATCTAGCTTTCAGTAATAGTCTAACCTGTGATTCATTAACCAATATGTCCTTATTTATATATCTCCCGGTGGAGTTTTAATAAATAATTCGGTTTACAGTTTCTTTTCTTAATTACATAAATCTCTATGGAGTTGATGAACGTGACACAGAGCATCACCCACTGCACTTATCCTTTCTACTAATTCCGTCCGCTCTAAGAACTACTGAAACATTTAAATATACAAGACAAAGAGCAGTATCAAAAGCAGAAATAGAAATATTATCTGAGTCCCCATAACTGTTTATGCAAATATTCCATCGATTCAAACAAATATCTCTCCATTATATTTCAACATGAAGCTTATAGCTTCTTTCCACCTATCACATGAATCTTTTTTATATGTTAGGGAACTGTTAACATATTATCTTATTATAATGTTATCTTATTATAGTGTTATCTTATTATAATGGGTATTAGTGGGTATTACGTGATGACATTCTTGCTGGAATCTACCACATTTTATTCAGGCAAAACGATGGCTAACGATTTCATCGTCGAAAACCGCGACAAAAAATGCCACTGTTTTAACCCTCTTCTCCTTTCTGCATTTCAATGTGTATCCTTGTATTCATTTATGGCTTAAAAATTGAATTCTTCTTATAGTAGATGATGTTGAAATAAATTCGACAAAAAGTATATATGCCTGAACGATTCTAGGTGAATTTAGCTTGTACTTAGATATAACTCTGAAAATGTGATATAATTTGTTCAAATGTCATGCTGTATATTGGGAATATATAAATAGCAATGTCTGATTTAGATTATAAATATTATTAAATACTGCCTCTATCACATTATAAATAGGATATATTTTTTTTTATTACACGACTGTGAGAATAGTAATAGTATACGCAAGTCTATGTCAGGGACCATCCATTTGTGAATGCTATTATATTGCAATCTTATATACTACTTAATCATTTTTAATAGCAATAGAACATTAAAATAGACAGCAGGAAATACATTATCGTGTTAATATAATATAGACACCAAACAAAATACGGAAAAGCTTTCACTTCACAGAGATAGAAAATAGTAATTTTTTCAGATGCATCTTTTGGATTTAAGTCATAAGTAGGTGATATTAACCAATGACAAAGTAGTAAAAAAATACGAAAATAATCATCTTAGTTTGAAGTCATTTCATGTCATATGAATACTCCCGCTGCAATGTCTAATGTCTCTGCAGCTAATTCTAACTTCACGTTTCGCCATTACACACACTGCGCCATCACACACAGAAACAGCGTCATATTTCTGTCTATTTCATTTGCATGAACAGTTAATTCAGCGTAATTACCAAACAAGGCATATAGTTTCATATTAATTTCTTCAATTAATTTCTAGATACAGATTTGCATAGAAGCAATCACAGAAGCGTGCGAGCGAGGGAATTATGCGTATGACAGGGACACTAACACATTATTGCTATCATTGTCAGTTTAACAAATGCTTGCTTCTTGGATCCATGTGTATTATATTTCTGTAAATAAAATGGATACTGTTTTATCGACTTCAATTACTGCTGACACCGTTCATCGCTGTGCGAATGGTTGTATGCTACGGAAATTCGCCTTGCAAATACGTGGTCACTAATTTCTTTACTCGGCACAACGCATTGGACAAGTGTGTTCCAACATATACACGAATCGACAAAAGCCGCATCAGCAAAATATGGTAGACGTGAACTCAAAAAAAATTTGCCTCAAAGACAATTCCTCTTCTCAGCTGTTACATTTACTACATTGTTTTTAGTGCCACCAAAAAGACATTATATATATATTGTGTCTTCCCATAAGTGATGCGGTTTTTACAATTGCATGAGCTAACAGTTGGAGGGGACGGGATAAACAACCTGCATCGACTTTCTATAAAAGCAGGTAGTAATTTTATGTTGACCTTATTCTTAGCGCAAGTTTTAATGAGCGCAGTTCGATTTTGACAGTTATTTTTTCAATGGAAGTGACAAAGGAGCATATTCGGCATATTTTGCTTTATGAGTTCAATAAAGGCACCTACGCTACGGAAAGTGCGGGGAATATTAATGCAGTGTATGAGGATTGGACAAAATGCGTAAGCCAGTCTCAAATGTGGTTCCAGAAATTCTGAGCTTGAAACTACGTCCTGGAAGATCTGTAGAGCTCGACGAGGACGTCCTGCAAACCTTGGTGGAATTAAAACTCACGTAACTGTTGGAGAACTAGCAGAGAACTTCGGATTTGGTCATTCAATCAGTCATTCTTAACAGCGATAGAAAAACGACAATCATTGGTTTCACAATGAAAAGTGTTCTTCCATCAGGATAATGCTCGGTCACATACAACGAGGATGATATTCCAAAGGCTGGAGCAGTTTGAATGGGAAACAATGCCCCACCCACCATAATCACTGCACATTTCTCCATCTAATTATAATTCATTCTGCTGTCTTCATAGTCATTTGGACGGAAAAATATGAATTCTGTAGGTCAGAACAGTAGTGGAGGAGTATTTTTCGGCACGGACAAGTGGAATATGGAAGAGAGGCCGTGCACGTCTAACAGATAGATAGAAGAGTATTGTAGAAAATAAAGGAGAGTATATTTTAGATTAAAAAAAAGAACTTTGTTTATGTTAATTTTGAAAAATAAAAGAGGTATCATTTATAAAAGCGCATCATTTATAGAATGACCCAATAATTTAGTTGTGTCAACTCTGTTGCGAATATTTCGTCCCGGTCGTACAATAACTTTCTCTTCTCGTGAACAATCTTGAAAGCAGAAAATAATTGCCTTTTGTCTTTTCTCCTTAAACTCATTAAAATATATTGTTTGTTCCTTCTCGAGCCACGCCTGTCTGATAACGGCCGGTTTCCCGGTTTCCTTGGCGTATAAGCTCCCCACCCGGACGGGACGCCGGTCCATCGCAGGTGAGCTGCAAGATGCAGGAGGAAAGAGTGAGAAAAAGTTGTGGCGAAAGAGTCAGCAGAAGTTCGCTATTACCTTCTGCCGGAGTTGCGTGGAGCTTAGATGTTTCGCTCATAAACACACACATCGCCCGGTCTGAGATTTGAACCCGCGATCCCTCGACTGCGAGTCCGCTGATCTAACCACTTGGCCATGTGCCTCCACACCATTAAAATATAGGTTTCAAGTAATTATGAATATAGAAGATCGCATGATAACTCTTCTTAATCATCTTTGGTTATGAGTCTGCATTGAATAAACTGACCTACAGTTAGACAACAATAATAATAGCAGCAATGTACAAATGCTTTATGGAAATCAGACATAATATGACCCATTAGTAGAGTCGTTAGAGTCGTACAAATTGCCTAAATTTCATCCAGCTTTTTATATTCTGAGCTC
>NC_042999.1:65391951-65399451 GCF_006345805.1 Octopus sinensis | reverse complement strand
ATTTATTCACGAATATAACAATACTATCGCCCCTGAGGATAATATTCTCTGTGAACGCAAAAATGCCCTTTTCAGAGTCATTTACTTTGAACTGCTATTATTTCATATCTGATTAGCCTGTTATTACGTAACATGTTTCCTTCTATTTTCTATATAATCTGGGAACGTATTAAAGCCCTTTTCGGGGCTAATTTATTTGAATTCTTACTATCGGGTAACTAATTTCATGTTATTGTATAACCGATTTCACAATTTAGGTATACGTAACTTATTGGGAGTTCCTAAAAGCAAGATCCTCTGTAAGATATTTCGATATTCTCTGTAAATGCACAAAAAACGTTTTAAGGGCTACATGCTTTGTATTGTTGTTATTGAATTAGCGAAACATTTATGAGAACGCAACCACGGGATAAACCCCGCTTTCCCGGGAATTACCTTACATCAGCTAGTATATATATATATATATATATATATATATATATAAATGCATTTTTCTTGTATGTATCTAAAAGTACTTTTGAATAAATTTAATTGCAAACAAATACGTTATTTTCCACAGCTTATTCCGAGATATATATTCATTCAAACACATCCAGTTTCCATATATCTCTTAATTAACATCAACGTAACCATCAAATTTATTTTATTTGTGTCACCACAGCCTAAATTTTGCTTGTAAATTGTTAAAATCGATTGGCTTTATGATGAACGCTATCTACTACGTGTTGTCATGGATTATACGCCGGGCAGGCCTTACATAAACGCAGCTATATTTAAAAAGCTTTCTTCTCATATTTTTCAAATTCTTATTGCAATATATCTGGGATCACATTATTTAATATTCCCTTTAATTTACAGATGGCAGGTGGACGATCTGGTTCATGTATTTTTTCTTTTTCAAAATTAAGGAGAAGTTATCGTAGATGCTGTCCTCGTCTCCTTGTTATATAGATTATTTTCTAAAATGTTATAAATAGAACCATTGTTAAAATAAACACAGAACGATTGGATATCAAAAATATACCTAATATAAAAGAAAAAACACATGCTGACACTAGATACAAATTTACATAACTGGCTCCGAAACATGGTCACAGATTTGACTGCAATATTTGAAGTCGATTGAACTGGGGTACTTAGTTTTCAGTATGAAGTTAAGGAAAAAATTTTAAGTTAGAGCGAAGTCAACTTATAACAAAAAGTAACTACGTAGTATATGCATGTGGAATTTTGTCTGAATCAGCAACGTTTTCAATATTCACCAGTTGAGTAAGATGTTTATCATGAAGAATGTTATTAACACAACATGTATTATTGAATAGAATCTGCATTAATAAAATAAGTAATTCAGATTTACCGGAGCATAGTATTGTACAGAAAATAAAAAAAGAAGAAAAGGAAAATGAGAGTGATAAATGTATGCTTCGATACTGTAAAAATATACACCAGTCCTATGAGCATACTAACAATAATTGCACAAGTTACCAGGAATGTTACAACTAACTACATACAGTCAGCTTGTGCTCTCAGTAATGTCCTTTACTTAAGAACCAGTGCACGAAAAGCTGTAGCAATAACTTTGAGGAAATCACCATAAACGCCAGGAACAGTACATAATTGGGTATCAGAATAAAATATAATAAATATTCCCGACAATAAGAATCATAAGGGACAACGATCCGCCGAACAGTTATTTTGACAGCAAAGAAGACTCTAACAGTCTCTCTCATTGAGTAGCTACTCAATTATAGATTTGTATATCTACTGATATCTGAAATCGATACACGTAATCTACAGAGGAATATAACACCTACATGGGAACATGGAAAAAATAAATGTAGACAACAAGAAAATGCAATTCATTTACGGACATTGAAACACACTGACTGCTTTTGTTTAGTTTCATGGTCACATTGACAGTTAGCAAACTAATTTATTCTTCTGACAAAAAAGCAATCTACCATGATCATATACACGATACTCTAAACTCTTCTACTCATTTTACCGATAGTATTTCTCTAAAAAAATGAGTGCTCCAAACTGAAGACTTTATCTTTTACTAAGCCGGGGCACCGCCTTCAAGAATTTTTAGTCGAATGAATTGATCATAGTACTTATTTATTGAAGCCTGGTATTCATTCTACCGGCCTCTACTGCCGAGCCGTTGGATATTGGGAACATAAAAACACATCGACATCGGTTGCCAGATCGTGGTAATGGACAAAGACAGACACAAAGACACCTGAACCACGTCGTTTAGAAGTAAGGTTCTTATCACACAGCCACGCATTTACCTACGCTTATCTCCTCCAAATGCCAGTTACATAGAATATCTACCTTGCCTACGTTTATTTACTTTCAATAAGAAGCGAATCAATGTAGTTCAAAAAGGATTACTTCCCTCCATCGATCTAAACACTGCTTTGTAAGTGCATAGAAATCACTCCACATTCTTTCTCTAAATAGAAACTACCTGTTAGAAATATGGGCGTTGGCAATAAATCAGTTCACACATAGAAACTATACAGTACATATGCCATGACAAAATGGAAGGCATAGGTAATAATTCCAAAAGAAAGAAAGAAAATGTTCAAAATTATCTGAATATACGTAACAGAAGTGTTTTTGTAGAAAATACATTGGTAACTTCACAGAAATGTTATGATCTGTAAGCAACTTACTTATTATCTCCCATAAACGGACCATGAAATCATAGTTCAAAGTCAAGCATGATACAAAGATGAAAATTTCGATGGCATGGAGGATATTGTACTCGGAAAGTACTAATGAAACATGCATTCAGAGGAATGACACCCAAACTTTTTATAGGTGAAATTAGCAGAAACACAGAATTATGTGCAAATGATTGGCTATAAAAATAAACAGAGCATTTCAATATATAACAAAACCTCAACTACATCAACTGAAGTATAGCCAACAATCGATATTCTATAAGCTATTATCAATTTATCCATCTCCTTCCTATATCGTCTCGAGCATAGTATGTGTGTACGTGTTTGCGTGTATGTATGGTCTGATATATATGTATGTGTATATATATATATATATATTCATATATATATATATACATACACACACAAACACACATATATATACATATATGTATATGCGTGTCTTTATATATCTATCTATCCCTCACTCTCTCTCCTCTTATCTCTCTCTCTCTCTTTCTCTCTGTATATATATATATACTGACACATCGCCAAAGGCATCATATTCGAAAATAAGATGGGAGAGTGTGCGTCCGGCCGTGGCTAACAAGGCCGATATGTGCCCGGAGGTTTTTGTCTGATTCTCTGAGATAAAAATCCTTCATAGTCTTGTAGTAAACACAATATACTGTGGTATATTAAGGTGGTGAGTTGGCTGAAACGTTAGCACGCCGGGCGAAATGCGTAGCCGTATTTCGTCTGCCGTTACGTTCTGAGTTCAAATTTCGAGGTCGACTTTGCCTTTCATCCTTTCGGGGTCGACAAATTAAGTACACACTGGGGTCGATATAATCGACTTAATCCGTTTTGTCTGTCCTTGTTTGTCCCCTCTGTGTTTAGTCCCTTGTGTGTAGCAAAGAAATAGGTATAGGTATATATCGGAGGGAGAGAAACATTACGCTGCAGTAGATCACGGGAAGAAGAAATGCAATTCTTCTTTCTTGAGGCTCGTCAACACTCTGCGTATTTTGTAATGTGCGTAAACGAAATATTTGCTGCGATATGTCAGGAAACAGTGAATAAAACACTCTCGTATATTACAGAACATTGTTTTATTGTAAGAAAACCCGATATGAGCATTTGCCATAACATGGGACGAAAATTGTCGTGTATATTATACTGATGAAAGTTTCTCCCCACGAAACTGACGTATGATTCCTAGGGCGATTTGCAGAACGCCCTGCACGAACGATGTTTTTATAGTGAAAATGTGTGTACCCTACATTAGCTCACTCTGTCCGCCAAATCGACGTTGCCTGGGTAGGTACACAGTGTACCACGTGTCAGGTGCCGAGGGTCTGTAAACAATGTAAGATAAAGTGTTTTGTTCAAGAACAAAACACAGTACCCAGTCTAGGATCTGAAACCACAATCACGCGATCAGGAGTGCAAAATCCTAAATGCTAGGTCATACGTCCCCACATCATACTAAGAATACATGTATACATAGACACATACATACATACATACATACATACATACATACATACATACATACATACATACATACATACATATATACTTACATACATGCATATATATATATATATATCAGAAATATTAAAATTCTAAATCTCTCATAGAGATATGTACGGTGGTGGGGCGATAGAATGGTTGTATACTGTCAATCTAACGTGAACGTGACAGTAGGGGTTACAGCACCGCTGCTTAGCCCTAGGAAGCATCGACGCTTCCTGATGGCTTTGACACATTATTCCTGTGTCCTATACATTTACGAAGGGGAGACAAACATCCCCAGCAGCCAGGCCTGCATCTAGAGACACGCATGTTTCAGGATCATTGTACTTCATCGGTCTAGATTAGCAGACGCCCGTCAGCCACGAATATCTGTCCCGATGCGCAAATGTATATATCTAATTTTCAGTGAAGTTTATTCACTGATTACCAAAATCAGAACTATTAAATTTCTAAATCTCTCATAGAGATATGTACGGTGGTGGGGCGATAGAATGGTTGTATACTGTCAATCTAACGTGAACGTGACAGTAGGGGGTTACACCACCGCTTTTTGGCCCTAGGAAGCATCGACGCTTATATATATATATATATATATTGATATATATAGAAAACATTAAAAAGTGAAAAAACTACAGAAGGCTTGTTTTAAAAGGTTAAAAAATATATTTGAGTCATTATGTCAGAAGAATGATATAAAGTTTTTTCATACAGTGACATAGTTTTTGAAGAAATTACCGGTTTCGCGTTAACTTTTCAAATTTCTCAAAACATCGTGTTATGTCTTCGTTATGATAAAATGGAAAGATTAAAAATTGTGGTAGTAGTTACTTTGCGCATTTTTTCTGAAAACATAATTTATGTCATAAGATGCTTGGGCTGCCACCAAAGCTACGTGGGGTCCACGGGACTATCACTCAGACGTAGATACACACTGCATCGACAACAGATTGCATTCCCAGAATACAGAATGATACCCTTTAGTGAGCATATTGAGAAATGCGCAAAGCAACTACTACCACAACTTTTAATCTTTCCATTTTATAAACGTGCTATTGGAACACCAACACAAATTAGACTAAACAAGGAAACATTCTTCATTGAAAAATATAAGCCCAAACTTAACCACTCTAACATTCTTATACAGAGAAACTCACCCCATTAAATAAAAGGGACAAGAAATATAAAGCGATTCTCTCCCTTACACCGGAAGAAATCACTTATTACCTCCCCTTACCTGGAACCTTTTTTTACACTTCATAACGAAGACATAACACGATGTTTTGAGAAATTTGAAAAGTTAACACGAAACCGGTAATTTCTTCAAAAACTATGTCGCTGTATGAAAAAACTTTATAACATTCTTCTGACATAATGACTCAAATATATTTTTTAACCTTTTAAAACAAGCCTTCTGTAGTTTTTTCACTTTTTACTATTTTCTATATATTCAACCACGTGCTTTCACACACCAACTTTCTCACCTATATATTGATATATATGTATATATATAGAGAGAGATAGATAGATAGATAATATAGTATGTGTGAATGTGTATGCTTGTGTGTGTGTGTATATATATATATATAGAGAGAGAGTGTGTAAGAGAGAGAGATGGGGTGTAAGTACGACATAAATGTATCAATGCATATGACGACATACTGTAGTAGTTTCATTTCACGATTTCATGAGTTAATACATAAGTAGCAAGAGGTTTCCTTTGAAGGTAGACGAAACAAATGAAGTAGCTGCATCGCCAACCGACTATAAACTGAATGTGAGAGTCCGTGTGTGTGTATGTGAATGTCTGCCTGTCTGAAAGTGCTTTTGTATATGTGTGTATATATATGTATGTATATACACACATCTGTATATATGCATGTATGCGCGTGTATGGATATATATACAACCATACATTGCATATATATATATATGTATATGTGTGTGTTTGCATGCGTCTGTGTATGTTGTGTCCGTGTGTGTGTGTAAGTATAATGAAAGAAAATATGTTCTGAGTATTATTCTATCGGCAAAGCAAATTAGTGGGATTCTCAGATTCTTACCATTAGAGATATTAATTAGCTGAAATTGCTGGATACTCGAAAACAAATTCCAGTTACATGCAAATTATATATCTATCAATCCATACCATATAACAGAAAAAGCTACGTGAGTTCATTTACATACAGATATTTGATACCGTACATGAAAGACCAAAATACATAGTACACGTTTGGTAATCCTCCAGAAAGCGAAGAGGCAAACGCAACATTTTCTCAATTTACGGTAGTCAATACAAACCTGCTAAAGACGATGGTTATAATACAGAAATGACTCAATATTTGGCAGTATTGCTGAGAATTATTCTAGCATGCAATATGCCTTTGGGTGTGCGCTCGATAAAGAAGAAGTAGGTAGGTATTAGTGTTATTGATTAGGTTAACTAGACAGACACTGATACAAAAAATCGAGACAGTTGAATATCTTTCTCTAGATATATTTATTTTAGCTGTCTAGAGCAAATCATATCTTAAAGAAAATTTCTCCATGCAAATCTTATGAAATGTGTTTGATATTTGAGTTTATATATGTGTAGCACAAGTGGTCGATATTGCTGCGAAAAATTAGGAATTATCCAGTTCATTTTCACGTCTCCGAAAAGAAAAATGAAACAAGAAATCAATCAGAAAATTATTTTCTAAATCTCGGAATGGAACGATCGGTAATTATACCCTGAATGTGAGCGTGAAGATTGGACATTTGGTTATTAAATACTTCATGATAATACCAAGAATTATTCCATTATGCTAAGTATATTAGGGAATGTGTTAAATAAAATGAAATAAACATCAAGTTTAGTGAGACTATTATTGTAAGACATCTTATTTGTATGTAAATAGAATTTGTTTTACGGTGTCATTCACGTTGGTTGATAACACTCTATAATGGCACCTATATAGATAAGTGCATGTACGTATACACACACACTTACACACACACGCACACACTATGTTTCCATTTAATACGCAGGTAAATCATTCCTCAATAAAATCAAAACCTCTTGTCCGATTTTCTTGAAATTTTTACGGGTTGTGTAGGATTATGCATCCCATGCCTCGTGTACTTTCCGTCTAAATCAGTATACATTTAAAGCGGAAATGAAGAAAACTCTTTTAGATGGTGATTCTTTTCGCATATGCAAGTTAACAGGATACTGCTTTCCCCCATGTGATATGTAATTTTGAAATATTTCTTCTTAAGTTCAGACACAAGGAATATAGAAATGAGTCGA
>NC_042999.1:65364451-65386951 GCF_006345805.1 Octopus sinensis | reverse complement strand
TGTGATAGAACATTTCCGATAGAGGACATACACTATCATTTTCACAACAATTGCTACTGGCTCAAAACTGGCACCAAATTACTATCTATTTCACCAGTAATATTTGCATGTAGCATTATCCAGCTCGAGCAGCAGTACTGGCCGTCCGGAAGAACCAGTTCATGTTTTAAACATTCATTGATATCTATTCATACTCTTGTAATCCTATGCATTTAAAGACTGAATTTCCAGCGAATTATATTGAGAAAAACCGCTGAAGAGCACTGTACCATTGTATCGATATGGGATATGCAATACACAGTACGGTGGAAGAAGTAGACGGTTGTCGGCATCACACATCTTAATGCATCCACTTGTAAACTCACTGGGAAAAATTAGTATTGGCGTTAGTTGAAACGATTCTACTTGTCCCTGTTCTAGAGTTCAAGCTCTTTTATATTGTTGTCTTGGAACAACAATATAACTGTCCGATGAACGGGAACGTGAAACTCTGAGTAACAACATTTGTTAAATTGCTGCTGCTTTTAAATAAAGCATATTACTCTACCGCCGGTATTTGAGTACTCTTTTTTCCACCTTGTTTCACATTTATGTCTTTACTCCGGTATATATATATAAATATAAATATATATATATATATATATATATATATATATATATATATATCTATATATATATATATATATATATATATTGTGTATGTGTGTGCGTTTAAGCATGCGTACGTGTGCGTATATGCACGTTCATGTATTTATGGTTGGATGCGAATGTATGTATTGTGTACGTATGTATCTATGTATGTGTGGGTGGATTGATTGATGGATGGAGGAATGGATAGATGTACATGTAAAAAGATATACGATTGTGTGCGTGTATATAGTTTGGTATATACGACCGTGCTTGCATATGAGTGAGTTTATATGGGGGGATGTATGAGTGTGGATAGCAATTTGTGTGTGCATATATATATACATGTTTGTATGCATGTACATATATGTATAAGATACACATGCGTGTGTGTATGCACATATGTATATATATATATATGAGTGTGTGTGTGTGTGTGTGTGTGTGTGTGTGAGTGTGTGTGCGTATGTAAATGTATATATATTTGTGAGTGTACGTGTATATGCATATATAGATGTGTGTATATATGTATATAAATATGTGTGCTGTGTATGTAAATATATATCGGATTTTTTACTGACTATGTAAATGCGGGAGAGAGAACGAAATTTATATCAAAAGTTATCGTATGATTGGTGCAGAAATTTATTCTACTTCTCTTCGCTCTGCCTAATTTATATATGTGGCACTCACCTCATAAATATATATAAGACCAAGTTACTTTACGCTGTTGCTCTTACAATTGTTGCTTATTGACAATTTGTACATCACTGCGAATAGTTATTTCAATATAATGCAATATATTTGTCCTTTAGACATGATTGTAAAGCTATATGTGTGTCCTGTATATAAGAATAACTTGATAAATGGCTGTTCCTCGGAATATAAGTAACGTACAACTAGCTATCACTATACGTGTGTATGTATGTGTGTGTGCATGTATGTTTGTATATGTATATATATATTTGCATTTTTATTTGATATTATATTTGGAAATCATTTTTAAATGTGGTTGAATTGGAGTTTATGATCCGCTACTGAATTAGCCTGAAGGGCACTTTTCGGAAGACATACAACAAAATACATGGGAAGGTGAAGTGTTAGACTAAAAGAAACAATCATGTATATATTCTTTTACTTTCACTGCGACCCTACCTTGGGAATCAGCCAATCAATAATATTCACGCTAATTCTCCCAATATATGATTTGAAAGGGCTAATGGGCCTAACAGAAATGTAAAATCTGAAATCTGGTATTGGCTCCTTAAGTAAGAACTGAGAGTCTTGCTGTCTAAAGACTCAGTTCCGTTATCTCCCGCGAGTTTGGTTACTAAAAGATGGGGTTAGTCATGAATGTACTTCATGATATCGGGATTAGAATTCCCATATGTTCTGCTGGATTCCATTGTGGAATTTTCTAAACTTCATATTCCTGCTGACGTCCATCAGCGCTTATCCCATTCTTTCTTTCCCCTAAAATACTCCTGTAGTACTTGCGTGGCTTTCGTCTAAGCATCACAGACGAGGGGAAAGATCGATAGTGTTATACCGGAAGTCAGCTTGACAAAACATCTTCGTCCATAACAATTCAGCCCTCACCATCTACGTTAAGACCGACTATACACAAAATAAGATCACCCGTATACACGATAGATGCCAAGACAGCGTCATAGGTTTCAAAATTTCTCAAGGTACTTGGAATCAACGGATGCCCACAAACATCGTACACGGATATAAACCAAATAAACGTGGCAAGAGGTATCTCTCTAGGACAGGTTTCACATCTTTAAAGGTAATATCGATAAGCTTTGATGGTGTCAGCGACGAGAAACTGCGGGAAGTAGCAAGCAAACGGATAAGACACGACAGGAAGTGAACATAGAAACATGAAATAAATATGTAACATACAATAAACCTTATACATACGAAATAATATTCAAGACGGGAGGAATAGGAAACCGACAAGAGACAAAGACGAAAACACGAGTGAATGAGGACATACAAACAAAATTAAATAAATATACAGAATTAGGTCTTAGGGCCTAGCCATGAGACGAATATGTAGGTAACACCAGGGAGAATATTGTAAGGGATCAGAAACGAAGGGAACAACGGTCGTGTTTCTATTGCCTCCCACTTTCAACACGCTTTGCTGTGTCTCCGTTGTTCTCTGCATTTTTAATCCTTTAGTATACTCCTCCTGGCGTTACCTATATTTGGGCCACATGTCAAATCCCTAACGGCTTATTCTGCTTAATTATTTCGTTTTCTTTGTATGTTCATATTCCGGCGTGTTTGTTTTCGTCTTTGTCCCTTGTCTGTTCCCTATCCGTCTCGTCTTGAATATCATTTCGTTTGTATCTTCAGTATCTTCATTTGTCCACTATTTCTCGGCCGCTTCAAGAGGCTGACACCACCGAAGGGATGTTTTTATTATGGTGAAACTGCTATTAACCTTTCGACAGTAGTGACGAGGATTTTGTGACACTCTGCGTGTTTTTTGTTTGTTCGGGCTTATATATATATAATGTGTTTTTTTAACATAGAATTCTATTCTTTTATTCGTTTTAGTCATTTGACTGCGGCCATGCTGGAGCACTACCTTTAGTCGAAGATATCAACCCCAGGACCTACTCCTTGTAAGCGTAGTACTTATTCTATCGGACTATTTTGCCGAACAGCTAAGTTACGGGGACGTAAACACACCATAATCGGTTGTCAAGGGATGTTGGGGGAACAAACACATACAATCATATACACACACACACACACACACATATATATATATATATATATATATATATATATATACAAATATACGACGGGCTTCTTTCAGTTTCCGTCTACCAAATCCACTCACAAGGCTTTGGTCGGCTCGATGCTATAGTAGAAGACACTTACCCAAGGTGCCACGCAGTGGGACTGAACCCGGAACCATGTGGTTCGTAAGCAAGCTAATTACCACATAGTCACTCCTGCGCCTAGCATTTTAAGTTAGTTTGCTATACTAAACGATACTGAGTTCTCGGTCACAGAAAATATACAATGTACCTAAATTAAGTGCTCGAGAGTAAGTTACCACATTGTGGTTCCGTTCTCAAGTTTCGAGTCTACAACCTCCACTGTTCGAGCTCCCTTTGCCCGCTGGTTTCCAAATATCACGTGCCTTATCATGAATAAAAGCAATCATGATGTTCATATCTGTAGAAAATGGTGAATCACCGTTTACGCCGCCAGCGTGTCGCCCGTTATTTCTTTAATATCTTTCTTTCTTACAATCGTCTTCTCGTTTATCTACTGAAACCGTCTCCAATCTAGTTCTCGTTATCGCTAGTTCTTTTTCGAAACCTAAATAATTATTTTCACCATTATTCATTTATTAAATTATATATTTATGAATTGGGTAATATATCAAGAGTTGTTTATCTTCTATCATAAAGAATATCAAACATCTAGGAGAAATAAATTCAAATATCGAAGGTTAACAAAAGCCTTTGCGATAGTCTCTAACAATATACGCAGACACTAGTATAGCTATTTTGCGGAACGTGTCTACGTCAATGCTTATTTGTACTCTATCGGTGTCTTTGCAGTATATCGTTTCAGTCATAACAAATGCCATTGAAATTATGGACACTGTCCTCAATACTATATTGATTTTAATTCAATAGCCTAAGTCAGTGTAATTCCTTCGCTTTTAATTTCGCTTCTTCATGGTCTTATAGCTATTTGGTATTGCTATTTAAAATCAAAATACATTTGTTGTGACTTGTGTTATAGAAAATTTGTATTGCCCCGAGTTAAACTTGATTCAGAAGACCTATGACCAAAGGCATTCCAGCCGTGACAATCATGCCTTGTCCCTGCGTAAGGGAATTCTAGATTACACTATTTAACATGTCATTAATAAAGACGGTAGAGTGTGGTTTGGAAGAGATTTTATTGGTATTTCTGTCGTAGAAAATTATATTTGGAGAGTATGTGAAATCTACTGTTCCCTGTATAATATTAACCCTTTGAAACCGCCAGGTCGGTTTTCCGGCCTAACTGTACAGTATATATATATATATATATATATATATATATATATATATAATATATATATATATATATATACGTTATATATGTGACCGCGTGTATACCGTTGGCGATTTTTTTCCTCCGTCTTCCCTTCCTTGGATCTTTCCTTTCCTGAGCGCCCAATAGCACTATACTTGTTGCACTTCCTCGCGTTGTAGTGTTTTCTCTTTGTGTTTTCATGTTTGGATTAACTATATATATATATATATATATACTCGCTAGGCCGTTAACCCGACGGCAGTGGATATATATATTTAGGTATTTTGGAGCTGGATGACATTCTACACAGGGAAATGAAAGTCAAGGTCAGCGAGGCATATGAAAAAAGGGTGAAGATGGTGTTGAAATCATAACTGAATGCCAAAAGTTTGATTACCGCAATGAATATCTGGGCAGTCGTGGAGGCCACATATAGTGCGTCCATCCGTAAATGGACTAAGGAGGAAATATTAACACTGGATAGAAGGACGAGAAAGTTGATGGTGTTGCATGGGGCGCTACCCCTAAAGCAAACGTAAACAGACTGTATATGAAAAGAAAGAATGGTGGCAGAGGACTAATTAGTATAGACCATTGTATGAGGAGTGAAAGGCGAACGCTTGCCGTGTATTTGATGAATAGTGATAAAGACCTGATGCAGTATGCCGCGAAAGATATTGCTGTAAATGCAGATTAAATGATGGGCGAGGAGGAGTTTAACCAAAGAGCTGAGGAGAAGAGAAAAGAAGACCGCCTTGAAATGAAAATATATGGACAGTTTGAAAGCATCGTGGGCATGGCTTGAACGAAGTGATTTGAAGTGTACCACTGAAAGCCTGATCATTGCTGCACACAACCAGGCTCTCGCTACCAATTCAGGGAAGTATCGGTCACGACACTGACCATGGGATTGCACCTAGAAAGTTACCCTGCTAGTCACAAGTCTGGGCAAGGTGGTTTATGGAAGATCAGCAGTCGCCCTTGGATACCGGCCTCCCCTCTCCACGCCACCAGTGTTATCCAAGAGAAAGGCAGCAGCCGATTCAGCTTGGCACTCGTGACGTCGCAACTCATTTCTACAGCTGAGTTAACTGGAGCAACGTGAAATAAAGTGTCTTGCTCAAGAACACAACACGCAGCCCGGTCCGGAATTCGAGCTCACAACCTCAAGATCGTAAGCTCGACGCTCTAACCACTTAGCCATGCGCCTTCACTTCAGGGAAGTATAATATAAAACTTCTGACACCCAGAAATGCAGACTCTGTGGAAAGAATGCGGAAAATGTGACCCACTTGCTAAGTGGATGTGAGAGCCTTGCACATTAAGAATACAAGCGCGGCCACAATAAAATATGTATATATCTTCATTGGCTCTTATGCCGTAAATACCAGTATGAAGTAACAGAGAACTGGTATGAGTATGTACCAATTAATGTTATGCAGGAGGATGGAAAAGTAACGATACTCTGGGATTATGATTTTCAGGCGGATCGGGTAATCGGACACCGTCGGCCGGATATCGTCATATTGAATAAGAGAGACAACTACTGTCAGATCATTGATGTAGCTATATCAAATGACACGAATGTTGTGAGTAAAGAGGTTCAAAAAAGTCACCGAGTACTCTGAACTGAAAGTGGAAATGGCAAGACTATTTGTAATGCGAGAGGGTAATGTAAAAGTGATAGTAGCGGATATCGGATCGTTGGGCTCCATCGCATTGGAAATTCAAAACTTATTAAGGCAACTGGAAATCCCATGCAAGATTGTTGTCTAGCAAAAAAGTACGCCTATTGGGCACAGCGCACAAGTTTAACGAAAGTATTATCTGTCTGAGGTCCTTGTGACTTGACAGATGACAGATGACTATTATTATTATTATTATTATTATTATTCTTATTATTATTATTATTATTATTATTATTATTATTATTATTATTATTATCATTATCATCTCCACTATTTTACATTACATCATATTACTTTGATTTTCATTGTTGTAAGATCGATTATATATATATATATATATATATATATATATACTAGCAGTATCGCCCGGTGTTGCTCGGGTTTGTTTCGACCCGCTGGAATTGTAATTTTGAAAAGTAAAAATTTTGTGAACATTTTTCTGGTCGAAATACACCGAAAAGTGGCGACACAGCAGTGAAAAAATCGTAAAAAATAGGAATTTTCATAGAAAAAAGGATCTTTTTGATGTAAATAATTTTTGGTGTTAACATGGTCCGATTTGAATTTTATGTTCTACAGAAGGAAGAGCAACCCTTCTTGTACCATACTCTCAATTTTGGTCAACTTGCGCCGCAGGGTCTCGGAGGAGATAGTGTTAGTTGAAGGTTACCATTCTAGGTGCCTGAGTAACAACCTCGCCGATTTAGAGATAAATGAATTAATTACTATTTTACAGAATAAAATTAAATAATTCTTGAAAATTAATTAATATTAATATTTTTTGAACAAAGTAAATAATTTTTAAAACTTAAATAATAATTTTTTTTACACAAACGCGAACGGGGAAAAGGGGGTGGCGAATTCGATTTACATACCTTAATTTTTTTCTTTTTCATGACATTGTAGCAAAATAGTAGTGAATTATATAAATACCAGCAGTACATTTTTTCTTCTGGGGTATTTTTTTTCAACGTCGTCACATATTTGCCCCTTTCAATTTAAACAAAGTCTTAATTAAGCAATTACGGCAGCTTAGCAATGGTTTCAATACAGGCGTGACATCTGTATCTCAATTGTTCAAAACCCTTCGAATTTTTTCGCACGTGATGATATCATAGTGAAAACTTTCAATTACGCGCGCTTATTTCTGTCTTTCACTCTGTCTGTCTCTTTACACACACTAACAAAAGCACTTCACTTACACACCACACTTTCTGTGTCGCACAACCCATCGAACACACACACACACACACACTCACGCACGCACACATGTACATCAATGCTTTCGGAGTGAAATGTTAAAATATTGAGTTTTCTCGAATTTTGTCTTAATTAGTGGTAAAATTGAAAGACATTTTTTATGGCATCACCCACTGAAGTACTCTGAAAAATCATGGGTACACTCTAATTGAAGAAATTGTGTGAGGAGTAAATCGTTATGTATTTATTTGTTTTTGTTTGCTGTGTTTTTTTATTTTTTGAGTAGTGGTTTAAATACTTTCAGTTTAGTCTTCCTCAAATCACTCTGTCGCTATTTACTTTCATTTTATTCATTGCACACTGTGTGTGTGCGTGTGCGTGTGGTGTAAACCACATTAAGAAAAGCATTTGACACACACACCAGAATGTGAGTTTTCTGTAAATTTTGCTTAATTGGAGTTTAAATTTTAAAAACTGGACCTGGCATGACCCGATGCATTCTACTCTTAAAAATGCTAGGTAAATTGTAATTGAAGAAATCCTATATTGTAGATTTCTATAACTCCCAAAGGGAGGCAGATAAAATCTGCCTTTTATAATAAGATATATATATATATATATATATATATATATATATATATATATATATATATATATATATATATATATATTATATATATATCCATCGGAGACCCACTTCCGTTTAGAATGGCCATGGGATTGCACCTAAACATTTACCCTCCACGGCACATGGTTGTTTATGAAAGACCAGCAGTCACCCATGCATACTACCTACCCCTCTCCACGCCACCGAAGGGAAAGGCAAAGGGGCCGATACAGCCTGGTACCAGTGACGTCACAACTCATTTCTGCAGCTGAGTGAACCGGAGCAAGGTGAAATAAAGAATAAAGTGTCTTGCTCAAGAACACAACACGCAGCTCGTTCCGGGATTCGTACTCACGACCTGACGTCACGGTCGTAAGTTCCATGCTCTAACCAGTGAGCCATGCTCCTTCACAATATATATATATATATATATATATATATATAAGTGTGTGTGTGTATGAATGTGTGTGTGTGTTTGTGTGAGTGTGTGTATGTGTGTGTATGTTTATATATATATATGTATGTATATATCTATATATATATATATATGTGTGCATATATATATATATTATATATATATTATATATATATATAAATATATATATATTTATATATATTATATAAAAGGGCTTAGTAAAATAAATTACTTTGCCGCATACTGAACTCATGCACACATACATTCTCACACATTGATGTGTGTGTGTGAAATATATTCCGATGTCGTGTAGCAGTGTGTGTGTGTACGTATGCCTAATAGGGAAGCTAATTATATTGCTTTATTTAGAAGTAACATTTTACCGATATTATTTTCTCGGTCATTGATGGGGTTTCATTGGTAGTTTTGAAACGGCTTTGTTATTCAAGTGATAATAGTAGGAAATGGTTGTGGTTTTCTTTGAAGGCAAATACGTTATTAAAATGTAAGTCAAACACTCATATAAGTAAATAATACCTGAAATAGATGAATCCCAGCAGATTAAATATTAGCGGATGTTTTCTCGGGTTTTGAATTATGGAAGTGTTATGGCTCCCCAGAAACTAATATCACATAGACTCTGGCAGATGATGCTTATTTGTTTTTTGTTTCTTTTGGTATGTAAACATAAAATGAAGCAGCTCTGTTGAACGTTGTTGTTTTTCTTGCTTTATTTAATCATTTCGAAGTAAAAAGCTGTAGGTTTATACGAAGGATGTGTTAACATATCTGACCTTTGTTGATCCTATAGGACTCTTCATGTCCCGCTCTTTATGTTGAGTTTGACATTCGTTAAATCAAAAATTTGTGTAGGAAATTCATGAACAAGAAGGGAATTCTGTTGATAGCTTGTATCATTTGAGAGAAAAATTATTTTGGAATTATTTGGTTGTCTGGTATTGAGATAAATAAACGTTCAATATCCTGGTCATAATACATATTTGCTTAATTCTCCGAAAAAATACAGGCCGTTGTAGGTATGAAGGTTAGAATAAATGAGCAATTATTACAATATAGCATACATGAATATAAATTAGCAAAAATAACTTACAGCTATTTCAGCCAAGAGGCAAAAATACCTCATTCTACCTTTGTTACCCCAGTAGACTGAAGTAATAAGCAGATGAAATTGAGGTACTTGGGTGTCTCTCTAGACTTCGGCAGAGATTATATAGTACATAAGGTTAAATTATGAATAAATATAAATATAAAACAAATAAAAATACACACACATTTAAATACTTATACATATATATGGGTGTGTATGTATGTATGTATGTATATACATAAGTACGTATGAGTGTGTATATGTAAGTATGTACTTATGTATGTACGTATGTATGTATGAAATCTCGAGTTGCCTATGAGAAAGTAAGGAGGGATGTCAGGAAGGGCATCGCTGTTACACTTCCAGATAGGAAGGTTCTTCCTATGATGCTGACATGATGCAGTATCTGTGCAAGATCCTGCCTCAGTAAAGCTGGACTCAAGAGTCATCTTCGTAGTCATAAAGCGAGACAGATGAGTGACAACCTGGCCACTGGTGGTTGTGTAACACATCATACTAATCATATCTGTCGGGCATGTGGAAGAGAGTGTAATTCGGCAGGAGGACTTAAACGACATGCAAAGGTACATGAAGCCCAGTTACAACTACAGCCGGCTATTACCGGTAAAGGTTTTAGTTGCCAATTCTGTACAAGACATTGTAGATCTTTAGCTGGGCTAAAAAGTCACATTCGATCACTGCACCATTAACAGTTAAGCTTCGTGCAATGGCGATACTCGATAACGAGTGGGCAGCCATAATAATAATGTATGTAATCGCTTGGTTATATATATAACCATTTCATCACTTCATAACAGGAATAAATGCAATAGTTTATTCTATGCATATAAATATTACAAAATATTAAATAGAGACCAAATATGATTAAACCAGGCTTTTCTGAATCTGTTGGTTTTCTTTCATTGTTGGCATTTTTGGCGTGGGAGTTGTTTATTTTGCTTTTTTTATATATTTTTCAACTTTACACCTATTAACCTATTTCTATTTAAGATATCATTTCTAAAGACCCTTTTGTAGATAGCAATTTTTTATTGACAGTATTGTGTCGAAACTATTCCTTTTAGGCTATTTCTCATCTCCTCACCTGAAAACTGTTAAACTTATATTCATTCGTTGATATTTGTAAACAAGCTAGCCTTGACGAAGAGCTATATAAACATACAAGTTCTGTGATATATGTCAATTTGTACTCCATGGTGATCATTGAAATATTTCATTCTCTTCAGTCATTAATTTGTTGTTGGCTCCTTTCAGTCGGAACTAACCGGTTATTTTGGTGTCTTTTAGGGGTATTTGATTAAATAATCATGCTAATTTTAATCATCCAGAGATGACAATTTTACATTCAAAGAAACGAGAGTGGAAATGCTTTCACCTCGCATAAATTACTCAGATTGTCAGTTCTGGGATTTATTTTTATTTTTTTCATTTTCTCCTCTTTTATTATCAATTTAACATGCGCATAAGCCCAGTAATAATGAGTTTTTGGTTTACGAAATGACCCTATACGATATTTAGTTGCAATTACTCTTTATGATATTAAACACAATTTAAATTGAAAACTCACTGTTCCATTTTATTCGAAAGATTGGGGAATATCTTGTGATTGTTTCTTAATTCATTTTAGGAAAATAATTTATACAATAATCATACACGCCGGATAGAAGATAGCTTCAGCTTCTAAAACATCCAGCTCCTAAAGTTTGTTAATTTTTGTTTACGTTTTTTTTGGGGGGGAGGGGGGTTCTGTTTTTGATAATGAAACAGCCTTTTCATTATTTAGTAAAGAAAGAGAAAGAATATTTTTGAAAAATTGCATTGTTGTTCAGTGCCAGCTTATCTTTAATCGATGAGCATGTGTTGCTGAATGGTTAAGATGTTCACTCATGATCGTGAACTCATAGTTTCAATTGCTGAGCAGGTATGTGTGTTGTATAGTTGATCAAGTTTCTTAATTTCACATTGCTTCTGCCTAATTAGTTATGATGGGTGCCAATCGGGTACTGGTTTCGACATCTACTCTGCCAGCTGTCACATTTCTTATAATACCGCTGGGTCACGAATGTAAGTCCCGAGATAGTACTTGCGTGTACTTATGAGTATACAGGTCTCTAAAACGCATTACTTGTGGCCAAATCATAGACTCACTCGAACGTCGGTTGGATGTAATAGTCTGTAATCGAGCAAATGAACAGGGAAGAGCATTTCGTCTATAAGTATCCCATATCTAAGACTACCAATGTTTTAAGCATAATAGGGTGGAATTTGAAAGATATTTAACTTTTAAATCAAGCATTTCGTTGGTGTATTTATATACTGGGTTCTCCGGAAAGTTCATGCCGATTTTTAAAGGAAAGAAAAAGGTCAATAAATATTTGCCATTACATTTTTAATCAACCAAATATGAATCATTTTGTTGCACAATGCGTCACCATCTTTCCTTTAACTTGAAAATACCCTCTTCCCAGAATTGAGGTGGTTTCATGGCAAAGAATTCATCAAGGTATCTTTTTACGTCATCCAAAGAATTGAGATTTTTACCATTAATACTATTCTGCAGAGACCTAGATAAGTGGAAATCCGAAGGAGCAATATCTGGTGAATATGGAGGGGGGGGGGAAACACATCCCAGCTGAGCTGCAGCAATTTTTGTCTAGTTCCCAAAGCATCAAGTGCCAAAAATTAACTTTCTTATCTTCCATTTTAAAGGGTTACAGAATTAACACAGGTTATAGGAACATAAACCATCTTCCACGAAAATATAGCTTAAACTTTGCTCTACGAGGGGCGTTCAATAAGTAATGCCCCTGACTCACTTCCCATAGTAGTAGAGCAACGAAACTTGGCATAGTTATTAGTCTTTTTCTGCATAGGAACCACCCAGAGTTACGCATTTCTCCCATTGTTTGATGCAGCTCTGGAGACCGTTTTTGTAGAAGACCCCAGCTTGGTCCTCCAACCACGACTTGACTTCAGAAATCAAGGCTGCATCATCTGGGAAACGCTTTCCTTTCAAAAACAACTTCATGGCTGGGAAGAGGGAAAATCAGAGGGTGCAAGGTCAGGGGAGTAGGGTGGGTGGGAGAGGAGTTCATAGCCGCACGCCTGTGCTTCTGATCTGGTGACACGCGAGTTGTGGACCGGAGCGTTGTCCTGCAGGAGGAGGATGCCTTTGCTGATCTTGCCCCGCCTCTTGATTTTGATAGCTTCTCTTAATTTCCTCAGAAGTGAAGCATAATAGGCTCCTGTAATTGTGGTACCCTTTGCCAGGAAATCTGTCATCACTACTCCGTCCTGGTTCCAGAAGACTGTGAGCATGACCTTGCCAGCGAAGGGCTGCACCCTTGCCTTCTTTGGAGGAGGTGAGTCACGGTGCTTCCACTGCATTGACTGGGCTTTGATCTCTGGATCATAGTGATGGACCCAGGTTTCATCCTGTGTAATCAGTCTTTTGAAAAATTTTGACTCATCTTCTTGGCACATCTCCAAATTCATCCTCGAGCACTTGACGCGTTCTTGCTTCTGGAAAGGTGTGAGCAACCTGGGAATCCATCTGGCAGACACCTTTTGCATATGCAAATGGTCATGAATGATAGTTTCCACAGACCCGGTACTAATCTTAACCTGATGGGCTATTTGGCGAATTGTTATGCGTCGATCTTCCAAAATGGCAGCCTCAACTTGATGGACAGATGACTCATCAATGGCAGAAGAGGGGCGACCAGATCTGGAAGCTGTTTCCACAGAGTTCCGACCATGTTTGAATTCACGATGCCAGCGTTTTACAAGGTCATATGATGGGGCATCATCACCATAAGTTACTTTCATTTCATCAACAGTCTCCTGTGGTGTGCATCCTTTTAAATACAAAAACCGGATTACTGCTCGACACTCAACAGGCTCCATTTCACACTTGACTCAGTTCAAACACCTGTAAATCAGAAACCACAATTAGCTCAGAGCTGTAATTTGTCACTTAATCTATAGAGATATAAATAATTGCACATGCAAAATTCCAGCTAGATCAAACAACTGCAAGAGTGTCAGGGGCATTACTTATTGAACGTCCCTCGTAAATGGAGATGAAGTCAAATCCTATTTTATGAACTCAAACATATTCTAAAATAAGTCGAAATGTAAGCTACTATAAATCGGCACGAACTTCCCGAACAACCCAGTAGTATGTAAACTTCCTATGAGGATATTCAAATCACTCAAAGATTTCCATTAATTATTTACAACTCTATTTGCTCAGTTGTATTATAAACTCATAGGAATAGAAAACCTCGCGGTTTTACTGCCTAAAGCCTGTAGGGTTACTTACATATAAAAGTTGGTTCAATTTCAAAGAACAATAGAAGAAATATAGAAAAAAAATAGAAAAAGTACCTCAGACGGAAATAACATAGTCAAAGATTTTTTTCATTATTTAATGTTAACAGAATGTCAGTTAATCACATTTAGCTATTTATGTCTTGTGAATTTCTAACAAACGGACAATTCTTTGCCAATTTTCAAAGACGCCAATTGACTTGAATTTACAGATTCTTTCCTGATAATAAAATAAAAAATAAAATAAAAGATACCGTTCGTTCATTCATAATTATTTAACAACTAGTCTCAATATTGTTTTCAATGAAAATATAAAACCGGGACAGTAATCGTCTGGCTGTCGCCCATTATTGATGAATATTTAATGTAGATGTTTTCCTTTTATAGATTCGAAATGTCATATTATGCCAGAAGTCTCTTACCATTTTAATAGCTAAAATCTAGTTTCGATTAAAATATAAAATATGAAAATAAAAGAAATGCATTTTTAAATGAACATTCAGGACTTATTTCAATAATTCTTATAATATATTGAAACTAGATATGAATAGAAATAATAAGTTAATAAATATTGGAAACGGAATTATGAATATATATTAGATTTGTTAAATGTAATTGAAAATGATTGTGCAAAATTAGATTATAACTTAAAATATATTTGATGCTGAATGTTATGATTAAACAAACATGATGTTATATTGCCTCTCTTTAAACTATACTGTAGCCAACTGTAATATAAAATTATATCAATTTCAGAATTGTTTTATTCAATATACGCTGGCTTTCTAAACACCTATCACTTCCTAATGATGTACAAAAGATTAAAGGCAATACATCTTCATTCATATATACCAGACATGAATAAAGTTCCTATTTAGTGATCTGTGACTCCTTACATAAGCAGGCGTAAGCAGATACAAGTATATAAACGTGACATTTCTCATATATATATATATATATGTGTGTGTGTGTATGTCTTTATGTGTGTCTCTGTCTGCGTGTCTGAGTGTGTGCGTATGTATGTATGTATGTATGTATGTATGTATGTAAATAAACGCGGTTGCTTTGCCGGAACGGTGTCCAATATATAGAGAAGATGTTGGCTGTAACTATTGATTTAATTCATGGTTTAGTACTGCGTGAAGATGCTAAAAGGGACTACTTTCTGTATCACTAAAATAATGTTCGAACTTGTTGCCAAGAATGCGTATTTTATGCATATCGGTGAATCCGATATAATGAAACGCTTAACAAAAGTGACTAAATATACTATGCCTTTGCAGACAGTACATAGCAGTGTGTATGGTCTTTGCAGGCTCTACCAGTCCTGTGAATTGGATGCAATTAATGGTTTGGTTAAATTACTACAAGCTTACATGTACAGGAAAGATATGGAGAGATTTTAGAGGACCGATACTGATAGGCCAATGTATTGAACGTAAAATTTACGACGACGGTAAGTGCGAAGACCAATGATTGAGAAGTGTCTAAAGTGGAAATTCAAGAACAGCCAGCAGCGAGAAACATACCATTACAAAAAAAAAAAACAGGCGGTGAGGTCACTATATCTGTGGCCGATGGGCTTGAGTATGTCCATTATTACCTGAATGCAAGCCAATCGCGAGGTCCTTCTGAGAATACAATCCAGGATGTCTTCGTGCAGAGGAACAACACCGTCCAAAATACAGTCGTAGCAATCTATTGTGAAGCCCTGCTTGAGCCTTGTAAAGTCTCCACAGCTTCTGGATGAGGAGCAGTCTTTAAGGACTGTTATTGCTTTCGCATGGGTTCAGGCTCCTATTCACAGGTATTGCTTTAGTCCTGACTCTTTAATAGCTACTCTGCTGAGAATACAATCTCTGTAGAGCAAACGGTTTTCTTACCGACGAATTGGGCTTGCAATTAATTTTACCAAACTGCATATCAGCAGTATCAAACATGGATAATATGACTTAACTGCAAAATGTTGATCTAACTATAAAACCCACGACATTTACCTCCTCAGATTTTCATTTTCCTCAATGCCGAAATGTACATTATTGAACATACACATGAGAAAAACGGGTATGATAGCATTTAACAGTATATCTCAAAAATGAAAAAAAAAAGAAGGACGAAAGGTAAATTTAAAATCGTAAGGTATGCTAATGCGAGAATAAAGGAACAATCATTGCATGACATATATGCAATGTGATAGATATATATATTTGTGTGAGTGTGTTTGAGTGTGTGTGTATGTGTGTATATGCGTGTAATTATCTAACTATCTATCTATTTATCTATCAGTGCTCTATTTTTAAATATTTGAAATATTCCTGCAAGGAAGAATTTAATTTCTTATAAAAATAAAATCCCCATAGCTTAAATGTAAATTAGAAAAGCAAATTTATATTCGAAACTTAACAAAAGATTTTCATATTTCAACAATTTTGCGATTTGTGATGGTGTTTTTGTTGTTATCAGTGTCAGCCATGGGCATAATAAATGCCCTCTACATCTGCATTTCTTATGCTAATAGTGCTTTCTGTACTAATGTACGCTTATATACGGAAATACGCACCACGCGTACTTAAGTGTGAACATGAGAATATTAATGCGAAGGTCTTTTAGTTACTATTTCTCTCTTGATTTAATAATAAAGGGTAAAACTAATTAATTAATTAATTAATAATTAATAATCTTACCACGTAGTTCGGTATGTTTAAAGAACCGTTATCGGTAACCTTATACAAAAATTCTATACTTATAAGCATAATTATAATTAGGGTTCAGCAAAATTGCTTCCCCACATACCGAAATTTAGAAATAGCAGTTAAATACTATTCCACTACCATAAGATATCTCCCAGACAGCAATACTTCCAACTCACGCAGGTAAAGAGAAAAAATCCACCCGGATTTGATCAACTGTATACGCGTTTCTTGATGAAAGAGATATAAAATTTTATTTTTACTCACTTATTTCCGTCTTCAGTATAGTATTTCAATTATAAATTTGAGAGTACTAATAGTTAAAATATGTATTCGACGAAGCGCCATCGAATAGCTTATATCCAAAAACCAGTACCTCCGAATTTATACAGACGAGTGAGAACTCGCATTCTCTCTTAATATATATATATATATTATATATATATATATATATATATATATATCTGTGTGTGTGTGTGTGTGTGTGTATGTCTAACCGCATTGCGTGTGTGTATGTAGATATGCAAGCATGTTTTAAGTTTTTTAATATAGTGTTGTCGTGTTCAATTACTCACCTCGAATATAGTTATACATCAGAATACAAGTCAGTTACCATCATTGACAGATATTGGCGAAGCACTACTGAATATCTATCATCTGATGTATACAACTTTCAGATGTACATTTATTTCTCATTTAGAAACGAGTGAAATTATGTCAGCCTCTTCTTCACCAACATCATTATCAGCTCATCTGCAACATCCAAAATACAATTTTCGTCTGTTTTTGTTTTGTTTTTTCATACATTCTCGATGTCACAATCTGTTTTCTTTCTCCTATTCCTCCACACTTATATATGCATACATTCATACATACATGCACACACACACACAAACATATTTATTTATATATGTATATATATATATATATACATAGTTACATATATATATATATATATATATATATATTATATATATATATATACATATATGTATGTACACACACACACACACATATATATATATATATATATATACTTATATATATATATATATATATGTATATACTTATAGATATATATACATACATTTATCTATATATGTACATATATATGTATATATATATATATGTGTGTGTGTGTGTGTGTGTGTTATTCTCTCGACTTCTCTCCATCCAGTGACTCTTCATCCATTTCCACCTCCTACTTTTCCTAAGCTTTCCATACTTTCTGCTTCCTTTAGCTTATTTTCTATGACATCGTAAGAAAAGTTTGTCTTTTAGATTGAATTCCCTAAGACGTAGCTTATGTCACTTTTTTTCTGTTACAGATGAATTTACGATCTTCATTTTTATTCATTTTTTTTTTTAATCAAGTAAGCGAAATATATTTGTCTGCCATGAAGAAACTTAACAAGCGCAGAATTCTACATGGGATATCACCTTTGCACAGAAATCCAGACAGCATGAAAGAATTGGATGTCTTTAGTTACACGGCGTGTCCTATTTACTTCCAATCTGTTCAAAATCAGCAAAAGATCGATAACGCTACTGCGTATTTATAGTCAGAAATACTAAACTTAACACGTGATTCTAATGTTCAACAGACGGAGCAACTCTCAGTTGACATTTATACCATATCTTATACATGCGGGACACTATGGTTAAGATAACCATTCTGTGTGTATATTTTGAGAAAATATGTAACAAAGAGACCACATAGTATCTCGTAGTGTTGATGCTTTTTAAAGAAGTTTTGAAAATCAAGGGAGATTTCTTTAAAATAGTCATTTATATCTCAGCGCCTGCAGCATTTTTAAACTGTCGTCAGCTTCTTTTACTGATACATTTCAACGTCTCCTGGCTACGATTCAACAAAATTAAATAGATCGGAAATAATTGCTGTCGACAGGGTGACCATCATTAAAAGTGCACTCATAGGCGTAGGAGTGAATGTGTGGTACGTAGCTTGCTTACCAACCACATGGATCCGGGTTCAGTCCTACTGCGTAACACCTTGGGCAGGTTTCTTCTACTACAGCTTGGGCCGACCAAAGGCTTGTGAATGGATTTGGTAGACGGAAACTGAAACAGGCCCGTCGTATATATGTATATATATATATGTGTGTGTGTGTGTGTGTGTGTGTGTGGTGTGTGTGTGTGTGTGTGTGTGTGTGTCTATTTATCTGTGTGTGTGTGTGTGTTTGTGTGTCTGTGTCTGTCCCCACAACATCGCTTGATAACCGATGCTGATGTGTTTACGTCCCCGGCAAAAGAGACCGATAGAATAAGTAGTAGGCTTACAACGAATAAATCCTGGTGTCGATTTGCTCGTCTAAAGGCGGTGCTCCAGCATGGCCATAGTCAAAGGACTGAAGCAAGTAAACGAGTAAAAGAGAGAGTCATACACAAGGCATAATATGGATTGCCAAACATTTCAATCCCTAATATATTCTAATTTTGAGACAGTAATATTAGTTTCAAATTTTAGCACAAAGCCAGCAAGTTCTGGGAGGTAGTAAGTTGTTTACACTGACCTCAGTGTTCAGGTGGTATTTATTTTATCATCACCGAATTGATGAAGGACAAAGTCAGCCTTCCCGGAATTTTAACTGAGAAGGTACGAAATACTAATAAACATTTTACTTGGTGTGTTAACGATTCTACGGTGAAGGCGCGTGGCTTAGTGGTTAGAGGCATTCGGGTCATGATCGTAAGGTCATGAGTTCAATTCCCGGAGGCGCGTTGTGTCCTTGAGCAATACACTTTATTTCACATTGTTCCACTCCACTCAGCTGGCAAAAATGAGTAGTACCCGTTTTTCAAAGGGTCAGCCTTGTCACACTCTGTGTCACGCTGAATCTCCCCGAGAACTACACTAAGGGTAACGTGTTTGTGGAGTTCACGTTAGTTACACGAGCAAGCTGTTCTGTTGATCGTATCAGCTGGGACCCTCGTCGTTGCAACCGACGGAGTACTGCTAACGATTCTGCTAGTTCACCGTCTTGCTCACCCACACTAATATTCCTTTCTGCTATACATAGGCACTAGACCTTAGATTTCGAGGGACTGGCTAAATGGATTTAATCGACCCCGGTACTCAATTGGTACTTATTTTATCAACCCCGAAATGATGAAAAGCAAAGTCGACCTCGACAGAATTTTAACTGAGGACATATAAAGATGGACGAAATAGCGCTAAGCATTTTGTCAGGCGTGCTAACAGTTCTACCAACTCACCGCCTTGCTCACCGCCAGTAATATTAGTTAATACTTTGCACCCACACCAAGTACACCCTAATGAAAGAAGTACGTATTTAAAGTTTTCAATTGCTCTAACTCCGCCTACTTCAGAATTACCGATTCAAATGTTCAAGAAAATTAATTATGGTTAGAGTAAATGTCGTTAAAGATAAAAATTCGTAGGATAACTACTCTACAGTGTAATAATAACCAGGTCCTGAGAAATTAGATCGATAATGACAGGTGTGATAATTATGACCATTCCGTCTTCTTCTGAGGTGCAGGAATACACTGTGTACTGTGTTCTGTATCATTAAATTTGCTAGAGCATTTGAGGCCGATTTCGTTGCTATTTCCGCCAGATAGATTGGTTACCTATGAACCGTCTTTGCGAACACTCATTAAGGTTCTGGTTAATCCACGCCTTCTAATGGTCATCAAGTAATATATCTAATTCCCATGTTCTGAATCAAAAATATATATTTCGTGTTCTGTCATTGCGATGTGGAGTGATAGATGTTTGCTTTTATACTAAGTTACATAAAATCAATTTTACATTTCAGTTTACGGAAGGATTTCTCAATCGTTTTTGTAAGATAGAAATTTGTTGTTCTTTAACAAGAACGATACTGACGCTCATCCAACTGAGAAAATATTAAGGGATACGGTAAAGCAAAGGCCGGATATTTTTCATAGCAAAAATATATAAAATACTGTGAATAAATATAGCGGTCAACCTGTAAACTTTCGTTAACCAAAGCTTAAAAGGTTTTACTTCATGACAAATGAATTATAGGCAAAGAGATATGTCACACCCGGTATATATCACCTTTTAGCTTCCACACGCTTCTGTTTATAAAATTTCACAAGGCAAAATATTGCGATAAGAAATCTGCCCAAACTATCACATAGAGGGATTGAACTCTGTAACAGGTGATTTCCAGATGAACCTTCTAATCGTAGAGATATACCCATGAAGTTAATTCAAGAATAGAAATGCTAATTTCAATAGATTTTCTAACATTTAGGATGAAGAAAATAACACTACTCAAACCATGAACGGAAAAAGTGGTACAGACTAGTAGTATTATTTCTACACGTATTGACGTAGATGTAATTTGACAGAAATATATTATGAACAGGAAATGTGTAAATGCGTTTATAATGGAACAAAATTGAAGCATTTTACCACATCTAGTTTTATAATGAAAATTAAGAAATAATAAACTAATCTCATTTATAAAATGATGAGCAAATAACTCGCTCGAAATTATTTCTATATAATTCAAATTTTCTTCGATATTTTAAACTATTTTGGATTTCTCTTAGATTCTTATTTTAACATTGCATTAAAGTTTTCGAGACATTCAGTGAATTTATTATGGCTGCTATCAAAACATTATATAAATTTATTGAGTAGTTTCTCTTGCCCATTCTGTGTTTCGTTCTTTAAAATGAAAATAAAATGTTTCTTTTAATGACAGTCGAACATTGTATTCGGAATGTTTCAAAAATTAGCTTCTGCTATAGATTTTGAAATGCTATTGTTTGTCTTTTGTAGGAGAAATTTTGCTTCGCCAACCGAAGCAATTAAGGTTTATTTCTAGAAATGCAAATAAAGAAATGGGAAAAAAATATTACACATAATTAGATTGAAGATGCGAACATTAAAATGTAAATGTTAAAAATAATCAACTTTAAACAATGAATCAGTTGCTGTTTAACTAACATCTGGCATTCCATAGAAATTCTGTCTAGCACAGCAAAATTCATCATTTTGTAATTATCCAGTATGGAAAAATATATTGCAACAGAACAACGTATAGTAATAGAATATTAACGCAAATACAAGCAATATTCAGAATTAGCTCTAGCTTTGTCGTACAGACATACGTATATATCTAAAAACGTATGCATACAGTTATGTATGAATATGAATATATATATAGCGTAGGCGTGGCTCTGTGTAAGTAGTTTGCTTACCAGCCACATGGTTGAGGGTTCAGTCACACACTGCGTCGCACCTTGGGCAAATGTTTTCTACTATAGTCTTGGGCCGACCAAAACCTTGTGAACTGAATTTGGTAGAAAGAAACTGAAAGAAGCTCGTCGTATGTATATATACATATATATGTGTGTGTGTGTGTGTGTGTGTGTGTGTGTGCGTGCGTGTGTGTGTGTATGTTTGTGTGTCTGTGTTTGTCCCCCCAACATCGCTTGACAACTGATGCTGGTGTCTTTACGTCCCCGTAACTTAAATAAGTCCTGTGGTCGATTTGCTCGACTAAAGGCGTTGCCCCAGCATGGCCACAGTCAAATAACTGAAACAAGTAAAAGAGAGTAAAAAAATATATATATAGCAATAAGAAAATGGAGGGGATCAATAGGTGATTCATCAACTTTTAGACATTATATTATGTTAACTTATTTATTTATTTACTAAACAGATAATTAGAATAATATACACACATATAATATATTATGCTTTACATATAAGATATAAAATATATTAA
>NC_042999.1:65349451-65359451 GCF_006345805.1 Octopus sinensis | reverse complement strand
CGCCAGATCAGAAGCACAGGCGTATGGCTATGAACTCCTCCCCATCCCCCCTACTCTCCTGACCTTGCACCCTCTGATTTTCACCTCTTCCCAATCATGAAGTTGTTTTTGAAAGGAAAGCGTTTCCCAGATGATGCAGCCTTGATTTCTGAAGTCACGTTGAGGTTGGAGGACCAAGCTGGGTTCTTCTACAAAAACGGTCTCCAGAGCCGCATCAAACGATGGGAGAAATGCGTAACTCTGGGTGGTTCCTATATAGAAAAAGACTAATAATTGTGCCAAGTTTCGTTGCTCTACTGCTATGGGAAGTGGGTCAGGGCATTATTGAACGCCCCTCGTATATATATATATATACTCTTTTACTTGTTCAAGCCATATGATTTTGGCCATCTTGGAGCACCACCTTGAGTCGAGCAAATCGACGCCAGGAATCCAGAATCAGTTTCAAGTGATGTTGTGTGGTGGGGCAAACACAGGCACACAAACACACAATCTTGCAAGTGTCTTCTGCTATAGCCCCGGGACGACCAATGCCTTGTGAGTGGATTTGGTAGACGGAAACTGAAAGAAGCCTGTCGTATATATATATATATATATGTGTGTGTGTGTTTGTGTTTGTCCACCTAGCATTGCTTGACAACCGATGCTGGTGTGTTTACGTCCCCGTCACCTAGCGGTTCGGCAAAAGAGACCGATAGAATAAGTACTGGGCTTACAAAGAATAAGTACCGGGGTCGATTTGCTCGACTAAAGGCGGTGCTCCAGCATGGCCGCAGTCAAATGACTGAAACAGGTAAAAGAGTAAAGAGTATATATATATATATATAATATATATATATATATATATATATATATACGGCGGGCTTTTTTCAGTTTCCGTCTGCCAAATCCACTCACAAACACTTGGTCGGCTCGAGGCTAAACTAGAAGACACTTGCCCAAGGTGCCACGTAGTGGGACTGAACCAGGAACCATGTGGTTGGTAAGCAAGATGCTTACAACACAGCCACTCCTACACCTATATATATATATATATATATATATATATATTGGCTGTTTGGTAAGTAGCTTGCTAACCAACCACATGATTCCGGGTTCAGTCCCACTGCGTGGCATCTTGGGCAAGTGTCTTCTGCTATAGCCCCGGTCCGACTAATGCCTTGTGAATGGATTTGGTAGACGGAAAATGAAAGAAGCCTGTCGTACATATGTATATATATATATATATATATATATATTATATGTGTGTGTATGTGTGTGTGTGTTTGCGTGTCTGTGTTTGTCCCCCTAGCATTGCTTGACAACCAATGCAGGTATGTTTACGTCCCCGTCACTTAGCGGTTCGGCAAAAGAGACCGATAGAATAAGTACTGGGCTTACAAAGAATAAGTCCCCGGGTTAATTTGCTCGACTCGACTAAAGGCGGTGCTCCAGCATGGCCGCAGTCAAATGACTGAAACAAGTAAAAGATAGAGTAAAGAGTATATATATATATATATATATATATATATATATATATATATATATAATATATATATATATATATATATGATCTAGTATTCTAATATATTGCATATTACTCGGCCAAAGTGACCCAAAACTTAAACACTTAGGAAAATATTTGGTGATGTATAAATAATGCGGTCGATCAAGTCAGATATATCCCCAATGGTTTGGTCTATATCTTATTGCTAATGAGAGCTATAGTTATGATAGTGAATGTAGTGGGTGCTAATTAAATAAGACACTTTCATGGTTAATCATTTGGAGTAGTTTCAACTAACACCACTTCCCTTAGTATGTATAGAAATCATATTTTATATGAATTGGAAGTATGTGTCTCAGATTCGATTGAAAGGACAGGTTGCATGACAAAGACAGGTAAACAGCAATTTACAATATTGGTAATCTACTGTAGAAAGTTAGACGTGACAATATTATTGATTTAGTCAACTAATTATCGCAGCCGACAACTCTAATGTTATTAAAAATATAGAAAATCTATACTGTAGTTATGTCTGAAGACTTAAAAATTGACTCATAAAAGAATTTGTTAACAATCAAATCACTTCACTGCTTAACGTGTGTGGAGAAGTTTGCAATGAACGTATGTTAAGAACAAACCAAAATCTATGACTACATTTTCTGTAACAAAGCATAACAGAAATATTACATGGTTATCATTCATAGACTCAGTAATTAAAACGGCAGATGCGAAATATCTTGATTATTTAATTCTATACTATCTGGCATATTTGTGTTGGTTCTGTTTTTTTTCTTTTATATGTGGAATATGATATAGCTGGTCGTATCAATTACATAACAAACGTCAGTCTAATATTTATATCATCGAAATTTTTTTATGGAATAGAGAAACGAAAAGCAACACACAAGGTTATTTTAGTTGAAGAAACAAATATGGCGGAAGAGATACATGCTTAAGTTTGTGTGTGTGTGGGTGTGTGTGTGTGTGTGGGTGTGTATGTGTGTGTGTGTAATTAGGCTACTTGGATTCAGCCCCACTGTAGGGGTGCTTCTGCAAGTGTCTGTTACTATAACATAGCAGCACCCAGCCCTACCAGTGCCATTTAGTGAATTTGTATGGAGGCCTCTAGTGTATATATATATATATATATATATATATATATAATATATATATAATATGAGGGAATATTATTCCTAACTTACAGGGAAAAATTCAATTTAGTAATACTAAATCAAATTTCTCGAAATTTTCTAGATGGTGTAATTTAATTTTTCATTTTGAATTGATAAAAGGTGTGTTTTTCTAATTTATATAGTACTTATTCCATTGGTCCTCTATGCCGAACCGCTATGTTGCGAGTTCATAAACACATCAATATCAGTTGCCAAACGATGGTGAGTGGACAAACAGAGACACAGAAATATATGTGTTTGCGTGTGTGTGTGTGTGTGTGTGTGTGAATAAAAGAATACAAAAAATGGGACAAGAACGCGACAGGCGACAACAAAACAGATGATATAAAAAAGGAATAGAAAAAACAAGGATGGGTCATTCGGTCTCTTTTTGTATTATCTAAGTGTTTGCATGTTGTGTTTTCACACGTTGCATTCTTGTCCCATTTTTTGTATTCTTTTTTATATATACATATAGCAGCATACTTTCACATTCGTCTCTCTCATATATATATATATATATATATATATATATCCACTCACAAGGTTTTGGCCGGCCCACGGCTATAGTAGAAGACACTTGCCCAAGATGCCACGCAGTAGGACTGACCTCGGAACCATGTAGTTGGGAAGTAAGCGTCTTATCATACAGCCACGCCTGCGACTAATATCGTAATATTATTTAAGATACTTTTATTTTTTCAGCAGGCATGTGTGTGTTTTGTTACGAACCTAGCTTTGCAACCGCGTTGCTTCATGTTTGACACAAATGTGTGGCAACCACGCCTTGGGGTGTAAAATATTGGATTGGAAAACTCAATATTTAAATTCTATCATTTACAGCGTTATGTATAGTAGCTTGGGGGAATTCACACACACAAAAAAAAAAAACAAAAGACGAAGACAGATGGTGTAGACAACAAACAGTTGTATTAGTTTAAACCCTTGGGAATTGAAAACGTCTGTAACGTTCCTAGCCTACGCTCTTCTACAGAAAGGAACACAGAAAGAAACGAGGAGCAAAAATAAAGAATGTGTAGTGGCTAGCGACATATCATAGCAAATGCCGGACAGAAAGGTCACACGGGAGAGCTAGAAAGAAGGGGAGATAATACAGTAGTGGTCATCCCAAAACGAAGGTGCGCGTGCGTATGCATAAGCGAGCATGTATGTCCTAAAGGTAGAGGGCTGGTGACCTTAACGTGCGTGTGTGTATGTGTAGGTGTGTGGATGATGGTGTGGGCTGGGAATTGGTCAGTGCTAGTTTGTGCGTGGTGGTGTGATATGATGTCGTGTGCTATGGTTGTGTATGTTGTGGTGGTGTGGGGTGTTGGGTGGTGGTGTTGGGATATGGGAAGGCGAGAGTGGGGAAAGCAAATGTGGGGTGTAGGTTAGGCTGAGGGTAGGTGTAGAGGTAGGGTATGTGGGAGTCTCCAAGATTCCTTGTTCACAAAAAGTATTTTACGCTTACTAGAAAGTTTATAAATTCTTATGACATCAACAGCATAAATTTTTGGCTCTTAAGAATTAAGTTCCTAAGTTGGGCAGTGAAATTCGAAAGTATACTTTGGTCCAATAGCCGTGCGTCTGTCATATCCACGGGTGATGTGGAGTTGTCCTCTAAAGGTAGCCTTCGAGTATTTTATCCCAAAACGATTTTATAAACTCAATATTTATATGCTATTATTCATCGATTTATGTGTGCTTCGAGATCCAATGTTCCAAAAAGCAATTATTTCACGTTCTCACGAAAGTTCATAAATTCTGACGATATCAACGAGAGTTAATGTTGTTATTTCTATTTAGCCTGAGTACAATGTGTAGTAGCTCCGTCACCCTTAATGTCCTTGATAGTGATGGTATTGTTGCTGCTGCGAGCTGGCAGAACCGTTAGCACGCCGGGCGAATTGTGTAGCCGTATTTCGTCTACCATTACGTTCTGAGTTCAAATTCCACCGAGGTCGACTTTGCCTTTCATCTTTTCGGGGTCGATAAATTAAGTACCAGTTACGCACTGGGGTCGATATAATCGACTTAATGCATTTGTCTGTCCTTGTTTGCCCCATCTTTGTTTAGCCCCTTGTGGGCAGTAAAGAAATGAGTATTGTTGCTGTTTTTGTTGTTGTTGTTGTTGTTGCTGCTGCTGCCGCTGTTGAGCGGTGCTGTTGCTGTTGAGCGAACGGTCTTCGTCACAGAGCAAGCAAGATGGGAGAAGTCCGAAAAGTGGTCCTTTGCTATTCGTAAGACCCGCAGAAGAGAAAGCAGGTCAACCCCCGACACCGAGAGCATCGACGGATGGATGAATGCGCATCCAGGCTCAGCAGTTGCATAGGAAGTTGGAGACAAGAAACAGGAAGAAAGAATGAGAAAAAGTTGGGGCGAAAGAGTACAACAGGGGTCGCCACCACCCCCTACCGGAGCTTCGTGGAGCTTTAGGTGTTTTCGCTCAATAAACACACACAACACCCGGTCTGGGAATCGAAACCGTGTTCCTCCGACCGCGAGTCCGCTGCCCTAACCACTGGGCCTTTGCGCCTCCACTGCTGCTGCTGCTGCTGTTGTCGTTGTCGTTAATATGTTTTCGAGTCAGCTCATCTCGGTCCCAGCAAACTTATCATCACATTTAATTCACTTATAACTTACCAACTTTTATACAAACTTAAGATCAGTGTATGAGTAGGTTTGTTCATTCAGAAATGGTTTGAGACTATAGAACTGTCATGTCCAAGTGTGATCACATCTTTTTCCTACGTTCAGAGGAGATAGCACAAGAGAAACCACCGCGTCTTTTTCGATATGAGAGTATGTGATGTAGAAGCTACGGGTTTGCATTAATTGAGTCGGCTGGACTGCGAAGTTGAGGTTTATTCAGTAGCTAACAAAGGCCACTAGATATTAATAGAGTTCTTGGTGTTGTTGTTTGATAGTTATTGATGTTGCTTCCTCCCTGCAAGCGACATAAGATCAAAGAACAGTATTAATTGGCTGAGAAATAGATTACTACAAGAGGGCTTAGCACTTAGAAAAACAGCTGCGGCAGAAATACAACAGGGAGATGAGGTGAGGCATCAACTGTATATATATATATATATACAAAATTTAGAGGATTGACCACTAAAAGTGGACAGCCTGTATGCTAGATATAAACGTCAAAATCGCCATTCTCCGTGGAAAATGGCGATTTTGATGTCTATATCTAGCAAACAGGCTGCCCACTTTTAGTGGTCAATCCTCTAAATTTTGTATGTAAAAAAAATGTTTAATCTTCTGATTTTTTTAAATATGATAGGCCACTGGTTTTAATTGATTAATATCAATTTCTACCCTTATTTAATTTTATATATATATATAATATATATATATATATATATATATATAATATATATATATTATATATATATATATATATATATATATTGTATATATATATATATATATATATATTATATAATATATATATATACAGATATACATATACATATTCATAAATCTATATACATATATATGCATACACGCCCACACAAGCATATATATATATTTATGTACATACATACATACATACATAGATACATACATATATACATACATACATACATATATACATACATACATACACATGAGAATGGGGTAAGTGGAGCAAGAACACAAGGAAACGAAAAGTGTTGCTGAAGATGTCACAGATGTGCGACTAATGATTTCCGGACAATTAACATGTATATATATATATATATATATATATATATATATATACATATATATATATATATATATATATATATATATATATATATATATATATATATATATATACATATATATAGATATAAATATATGTGTATGTATGAGTGTGTATATATATATATATCTGTGTGTGGATACATATGTATTACAGTTTGCGATGGATAAACTTTTAATTTTGAGCATGCGCACTTTTGTTTGTTTTTGATTTTGTCAACAACAGAGTAAAGTAGGTTCAGTTGGGCACCGTCTGTGAGAATGATAACATCATGACGCAATTCACTTGCCAAAAATTTGGAAACAACATGCTGTACTGGTTGGCAATCGAGCCGGAAGGTCGAATACAAAGATATGGAGAACACACAGAACAACTAAACATCACTAACGAAGAAACGTTCGCTATGAAAAGACAACACGGTGACAATTCCATCATAATACTTCCAGCAGACAAGGGAAATGAAGTACAGACAGCTGACTCAACACCACAGTAAACTACCACACATGTACGGTCTTCCTAAGACTCACAAGGATGGTATTTCATTAAGAGCTATAGTGAGCTGTATAGGTTCAGCATGTCATCCACTGAGCCGCTTCCTTTTGGATATAATCGGTCCATTAGCAGGAAAGTCAACATCGTATGTGAAGAATTCCACCCACTTCACAGAATTAATCAAAGATACCCCCCCCCATTGAATCCAACCAGATGGTGAGTCTAGTTCACCAAAGTGAGTGTGTTCAACAAAGTCCCAATTGGTGAGGCACTACCGGTATTTCAAGAAAAACTAGTGACAGACACCAATCTAAAAGAACGCACTAGTATACCAATAAGACACCTGATGGAAATGTTGACCTTTTGTGTAGAAACTACCTACTTCAGTATGGACACTAATCTATATCGACAAGAAGAGGGTTTAGCTATGGGTTCGCCATTATCACCGATAGTAGGAGCCATACAGGGAAAAGAGAGGGATTGCTCAGTACATAAAGCATCGAGCAATAAGTATAAGTAGCGATCGTGATACCCACCACGAAGAGATGATCAAGCTCAGTAACAATCTTTTAAGCAACAACTACCCAAAAGCATATTCTCCATTCCAATTATGAAGAAAAGAGAGGATGAAACCGATAAACTGTCCACAGTCTGTCTACCCATGTGAAAGGCCTTTCTGAAAAGATACAAAAGATATGCGGCCCATATGACCTCAAGACAGTATTCAAAAGTAATACAACACTTCGCAAATATCTCCTTCAAGTACAACCGCCAATAGAAGAGAATATGACTAAGAACAGATATGAACAGCATGTGGGAACCGGTATTAAGGAAGGATATGAGAATATTAGATATATAAAACCTAAAATTTACTCCACAATTGCTCACGGACATATGGTGTAGTGGTTAAGGGCGCGGGCTACTAGCCTAAAGATTCCGAGTGACCTGTATTATAATAATAATAATAATAATAATAATAATAATAATAATAATAATAATAATAATAATAATAATAATAATAATGATACCCCAAGACACCTAATGAAGGCTGGAGAGTATATCAGACGAAACGTTGTGTGAAAAACAAACAAAATGAGGACAAATATCCGTCAAATGTAAATAACGTAAATAAAGTACATAATTCCTTGTCTCTTAATAGTAAAATTTGTATCAAGATTAATCTCATATCATGGTTGGATAGGGCAGTAATGAAAGAATGTTTCTGTTATTGGCTATATTATGAAGTCATCGCCTTGTGACATTTTGTGAAGTAGTGTTATTAAATTATATCTGTTGGGCTTATTTATATAATCAGGAACACAGTAAATTGGTTTGTATCTTACATGTGAAACTGGTATAAATATTGCTGTAGATAATAGAGAGTAATGCTAGTTAATTTATTATTGGATATATAGGTGTGTGAGTGTGTGTGTGCACGTTTATACGTACGTGGGTGTGACGTGTATATGTGTGTGTGTGTGTGTGTATGTATGTGTATGGCTCAGTGGTTAGAGACTCGAGCTTACGATCGCGAGATTGTGAGTTTGAATCACGAACCGGACTGCGTGTTGTGTTCTTGAGCAAGACACTTTATTTCCCGGTGCTCCAGTTCACTCAGCTGTTGATATGAGTTGTGACATCACTGGTGCCAAGCTGCATCGGCCTTTGCCTTTTCCTTGGATAACACTGGTGGGCGTGCAGAGGGGAGGCTGGTATGCGTGGGCGACTGCTGGTCTTCCATAAAACAACCATGCCCAGAATTGTGCCTGAGAGGGTAACTTTCTAGGTGCAATTCCATGGCCAGTCATGACCGAAGGGGGTATCTCAGCATATATATGTATATATATATATATATATATATATATATATATATATATATATATATATATATATTATATTGATTGATTGATTGATTGAAGCCAACACGGCAATTTAGCAAAACAATTAGCATGCCGTGATATCTTGTCCGTCTTTACGTTCTGAGTTCAAATTCCATAGAGTTCGACTTGATATTCATCCTTATGGGATGACGGTAAAACAAGTACCAGTTTTACACTGAGTCAGTGCTATCGACTTACATCATCCTGCGAAATTGGTGTGTGTGTGTGTCAAAATATGCAATCAATATATATCAAAACCACACATATACACATACACAGATGTATATATGAGTGAGTATATAGAGGCTTTATATATTACATATATACACACATATACAGATATATTACATATATATTTATATTATATATATATATATATATATATATATATATATATATATATATGCGGTGTGTGTGTATGTGTATCTTGTAGACTGCGACCCTAGCATGACCGGAGACTAATGAGTGATAGTCTGGATATTAAACTTTAAAATATATTTAATATTGGAGTCAAACGAATCATTCGCACAGGTTATTTATAATATAACCGCTGAGTTATGCTAACATATTCGCCAGCACCGGTTGTTAAGAAGTTAGACTTCTTTCGGATTCCATGAACCAAACCCACTCACAAGGTTTTACTTGGCTATAGTAGAAGACACTTGCCATGCATTATAACTGATCCCGTAACTCTATTGTTGTTAAGCAAACTTCTTACCAAGAATATATATATATATATATATATAATATACTTCTCATAGTTTCTATACAAAATTCATTCACTTTTATACAAGGCAATGGCTGTTTCGATGCTGTGTTCGAAAACCATTGTCCATTGCGCTGTACTGTGAATTGGAAATGAAACTGAAACCATGGGCTGAAGAATCTCACAAAATAACGCTCTTTATGAAGTGCAGATGGAGGTAAACAAATGAAACTAGTGGAGTGGTATGTTTAATTGTTTTATGTTCGATCCATGAAGTTTCTGGATCGATTCAATGGAATAACTATGCCCTCGACGGATAATTTAGGCAGTTAAATATTGTGGGCGATCTTGTCGGGGTATATTCATTCGATGCAAGGAATATGCATGCAACGAAATATTTACAGTTGTATTATAGACACACACGTAGAAACTCATAGAGAGATGGATAGATAGATAGATAGATAGAGATAGATAGATAGATAGATAGATAGAGATAGATAGATAGATAGATTTATATATATATATATA
>NC_042999.1:65331951-65346951 GCF_006345805.1 Octopus sinensis | reverse complement strand
TATGAATGTATATATGTATGTTTATATGTATAAATACTGATGATTAAAAAATAATCTAAGTTTTTTTATGTTTTGGGAGGTTTCTTACACCAATAATAATAAACACACGAATTAGAAACCAAATAGAAAACGAAGCTAACTCTTTCGAGTTTCTCTATTATTCTATCGGGAACATCGTGTTTACTTTTAATTTCATGTCAAGCATATGAACTATTGCGTTATATGTTACTTGGTGCAGGTCTCTTGCATTGTTATAAATGCTTTGCATCTCTTGGATATGAGTAAATGTGAATTTACACCGACAACACAATATGGGCACGTTTATGCACATGTATACTTTCCTGTATACATTAAAATTTTTCGTTCTTTTGTCAGAAGGGAATGCATTACGCATAACGCATTACAATGCTTCTGAATCTGCAGGGTGGGAAAGCAAAACTTGGAAAATAATAGATTATTCACCAAATTGTTTATATTACAACAACCAGCTACCTAAATGTAATTTTCACACAAGTCTATAGGGTATAAATAAACAATTTATTCAATATGTCTGCCTCCATTGTCCACCACAGCCTTCACACAAGTCTATAGGGTATAGATAAACAATTTATTCAATACGTCTGCCTCCATTGTCCACCACAGCCTTCACACGCCGCCTGATGGCGTGACAGCTCTTCATGATGACGTAATCAGATATGTTGTCTCAGTCTTCTCTCAAGATTTGCTTAAAATCATCAAGACTTAGATGTGAAGTTCTCTTGGTAGTGTACTGCATTTTGCCCCAAACGGCATAGTCCAGGGAATTCAAGCCTGCACTGGAAGAAAGCTAGAAGTTGACAGACCAAACGTCGGCGAAGTTGTCTTTGCAGAATTTCTGCACTTTCTTCGCCGTATGACCAGGGGAACCATCTTCAGTCAACACATAATTACCGTTGGGGCAGTTAGACTCCATCCAAGGCTAAACCTTATACCGCAGGACTTTGTAATAAACGTCAGTCCCCCCACACACACACACATACACCTAAAGCTCCACGGGCCCCCGGCAGGCGGGGGGTGGGGTGGCGACCCGTGTTGTATTCTTTCCCTCCAACTTTCTCTCACTCTTTCTTCCTGTTTCTGGTCCCCGACTTCCGACGCAACCGTTGAGACGGGATGCGCATCCATCCATCCGTCGATGCTCTCGGTGTCGGGGCTTGACCTGCTTTCTCTTCTACGGGTCTTACGAATAGCAAAGGACCACGTTTCGAACTACTCCCACTAAGGGACGAAGGCCGCTACACTCAACAAACAAACAGAAAAACAAAGCATCAACAGTAAAGGCATTTTCACCTGAAAAATGTTAAAGGTTTGTCCATTGGGCTTCAGGTATCGCAACAATTTTTGGCCCTTCCATGCCTCTTGGTTTTTATTGCATGTGTCAATAGGTGTCTCGGGGTCCTCACGTATGACAGCAAATGTAAATCAGTGTGTACAGCATTTCTGGTGATCTTTGGATGAACTTTCATGTCCATGGACAGTTTTCTCATGGTAGTTGTTGAGTCTTTCGAAATTTTGGCTGTGAGAGATTTTAAGAAATGCACTACCCGTTCCATTTAACTATGTCTCCGCTTCCTTGCTTCTTTACAGTGCTTACAAAGGCCTCAACAGTCTGAGCAATACGTGTAATTGCAACCCCGACACGAAGCAAATCTACAATACGTTGTCTGGGCTTCTTAAGTGGACATGTTATATTGTTTGACTGCAACCTTTGACTAAATTAACTCTATATACCGCCACTCTGAAACAGAAAACAATATTTTAGTATTTACGCTCAGGAATATATGAAAAATATGGCTTCCAAAATATTCCCTACCCTGTAGAACAAGAGAGAAAAAAAGTTGTCTTCAAACTGAAAAACCTGGACAAAATGCTTGCAATCGATAGGAGTCCGCTAAAGCACAACCGAATTGCCAGATGATGGTGTTAAGCCCAACACCGACTTAAATCTGTCAGCGATGTGGGTTAGGGAGGAATTTCAAACTCCGAACACAAAGTAACGGATCAATTACCTGCCAATTTTTCGCTGACAAATTATAGCCATCAACTTATAGACTAAATTAGTTTTAAATTTTGGCGCAAAGTCAGAAATTTCAAGTGAGTGACTAAGGCAATTACATCGACCCCAGTGCTCAAGTGTTACTTATTTTATCGAACCAGAAAGGGGTGAAAGTCAAAGTCGATCCCGGCGTCATTTGAACCCAGAACGCAAAGACAGGTAAAATACCACTAAGCATTCTACACAGAAGTGTGCTAACACTTCTACAAACTCCCTACCTTAACTTGACAACCGATGCTGGTGTGTTTACGTCTCCATAACCTAGCGGTTCGGCAAATGAACCGATAGAATAAGTACTAGGCTTACAAACACTAAGTCCTAGAGTTGATTTGTTTGACTAAAAAGGCGGTGCCCCAGCATGGCCGGAGTCAAATGACTGAAACGAGTAAATGAATAAAGAATATATATACATGTATACATACATGCCATCATGAGGCAGCCGGACCATGCTGTATTGTGTTTTTGAGCAAGAGACCTTATTTCACGTTGTCCCAGTTCACTGAGATGTAGAAATGTGTCAGGACGTCACTGGTGCCAAGCTGTCTCGGCCTTTGTCCTTATCTTGGATAACACTGGTGGCGTGGAGAGTGGATGCTGGTATGCATGGGCAACTGCTAGTCTTTCAAAAACAACTTTGCCCGGACTTGTGCCTGAGAGGGGAACCTTCTGGGTGCCATCCCATGGTCATTCATGACCGAAGGGGGTCTTTATTTATACATACATACATATATACATACATACGCGTGTGTGTGTGCTCGAGTGTGTGTGTGTGCGCGCGTGTGTATCTCGTGCTGTCTACTCAAATTTATTTAGAAATAACCAAATTTCTCATTCATTAAATAACAGTCACTATACAATATTCCTATCAGTGTCAATTTTAATTTGTATTATGTAACACACAGATTAACAGTTGTGAAGAGCATTTTTAAATGCATCAACAACACGACAATTATATCGTTGACTTGTTCTTAAAATATTATAATTCCCAATATTATAATACAAATACAATTTATTCTAGACATCTAGAAATAATTTTCGATCGGTATACACTCTTATAAAATGGGATTAGTTGTATATTACAGTTAGAAACATTTGACAGAAATGCGATCGGTGTTGTCCACCAATCAGTACTCATACAAAACACAAAATCGGAATTCTGTGAGGCACAGTAACGCACATACACATTACATGAACGCTGTTAACGCTTGATGATGACTGTAACCACAATTTAGTCCACTGAGTATACGTAAATACTTGTATAAAAGAAGTATGAAAGCGCTCAAGAGAAGAATAAATGGAATCTCTGTAAATAGAGACGAATTTAAATGGACGGAAAGGAATTCCCTGTGTTGCAAACATATCATAACTGCTAAGTGATAGATCAGCAGGGTCAGAGTTTACAAGATTAATGTCCGTCAAGATTTAGGTCGGCAATTAATTAACTGTCTCTCATTAGAGAATGAAATGTCTATCATGATTGCCAAGAGAGAAATAATGAACACAAAGACAAACAATATGAAAGTATTTTGAATCCTGTAGGTTGACTAACGCACACAAACACTCAGACACTTACGCAGATACAGACACAACCATAGACAGACAGGCATACACACACACGTACACAGACATAGAGAGAGAGACAATAAAAGGTAAGGAATTTATGTACATACTTAGATTATTATTTTGTACACGCATATGTATGATATATATATATTTATATATATATATATATATATAGTTGAAATTTATAGAAAATCAAACGCATACATGCAATCATATACATACATACATATATATATATATATATATATATATATATATATATATTATATATATAATATATATATATATATACACAGAGAAAGAGAGAGAGAGAGACATATACACATAACTATGTGAGGCGGTGGTGCATGTTTCTTTATTTTCTTAAACTACCAACTCCTCGTCTTCTGATATCGCTTATGAAATTGTCCGTTAATCAGTCAGATTTTCCTTGTTATAAGGAGTTTCAAAATCAATTTATACTTCAAAAAATAATTAATTAATGTTGCATCTTTAAATATCATTCGGCATCAGTATTCTAGTTTCCGTTCCTGTCTGATGCCAATGCAGCTCAATTCAATATAGCTGGTAGTGCTCTTCAGGAAATTATTTGATTCAGACAGTCTCATTTCCGTCCTGTAAATTTGTTACAAAATGACCCACTTAATTATAAATTGTAAATTACTTCTTGCCAGCGAGGTGATCCACTTGGTTAGCAAGATCGGAGCCAAGTCTTCTTAAAAGTACACCTTCTCGCATAAACAGATGATATCAAAGTTGAAAGCGTGAAAACTACGGTATTCGTCTCTAGAAAGCTAGAAAGCTTCTCTTTTGCTCGTGGGGTTTCAGAAAATGCATACATAGATACACACATGCACACACACACACACACACACACACTTATATATATATATATATATATATATATACTACTAATATAGGATGACGTTTTTTTACAGAAAAAAATTTCATCAAAAAAGTGGCAGCATATTAAAATACCTTTAAAGGTTAAAATTATAACCAACTTATAAACAAGCGCAATAGAAAATTATTTTTATGTCAATATGCTGATAACAGACTTTTAAATCGTCAATTTCCACATATTATTATATACCCACTACAGAAATACGTTGTGTTGAGATCGAGGAAAGCTAGCCAACAGAATTTTTTTTAAAGTTCGTTATTTCTATATTGAATCAATTTCGGAATTAATCTCATAGATGTTTTCCTCTTCAATAGAAAATACGATTAGAAATAAATGAAATACTTATATGCGCCCATGGAAAAAAAGCCGAAGCAAAAGTCATGATTACCCATAAGTACCCCAAATATATCTAGATATAAAATATATACCCACTAAATATAGTGGGTATATGATAATATGTGGAAAGTGACGATTTAAATGTCTGTTATCAGCATATTGACATAGAAATAATTTTCTTTTGCCCTTGTTTATAAGTTATATATATAATATATATATATATATATATATATAATATATAGAGAGAGAGAGAGAGAGAGAGAGAGATAGAGATAGATAGATAGATAGATAGATAGATAGATAGATAGATAGATAGATAGATAGATAGATAGATAGATAGATAGATAGATGTGTGTATATATACATATAAATAGATGAGTGTATTTTTACCTTGTTAACAATTAACACGGAAAAAATAGATAAATAGTTACCAGGGAAGCAAAAAGTCACAGAAGTAAAAAGGTTGTAGCTCCTTCTTTTAAAGGTAGAATTTTATAACTATGCCTTACTTAAAGCAAGTTATACAGAGAAAATTATCTACATTGATTCTATTCAGTCTTATTCTAACTTCACCAAAGTAGATATGAAATCTAGTTGTAAAGGAATTAACGATATCAGTTTTAATTTATATACGGAAACAAAACGGAGGAAGGGAGATAACCCTTATTTAATCCCCTACTATCATTCTAAAGGTAAATGTAAGTCTTTGAAAATTAATTACACTAAAAATAAGATAACTAGTAGTAAAACAATTTGGCTAATTGTTCCACACAGGAGAAAAATTAAATCTAATCTCCCATTGCAGCTTCGTGAAGCTATTATTAGGAATTTTCCAAAGAATTCTAGGTATTACTCTATTATCAACTGACATACAGTTCGGATTGGTTTTTCCTTTCTGCAAAAACAATCATGTCTCACTACTACTATTTGCTGCAATTATTTTTGGGAATCTACCATACAACACCTGCCCCTGCCAGTCAAATAATTTCTATCCTTTAAGTCTGGGTTTTTAATTTCGTTTGGAATTTTGGTTTCTCTATGACTTGCTGTGAATCTAGCATCTTTTAACAAACTTTGTTCACTATTACTACATAGGAGTCTATATCTACTCTAGCTTGCTTCATGCAGTCTTCTACTGATATTAACCTTCTTCCGCCTTACTTTTTAGACAAGTATAATTTTGCTATTCCTTCCCTTGGGTGGAGTCCTCCATTCATATTGAATTCCTTCCCAGTTCTTCTGTCTAGCTTTGCTCATTCAGATTTAGTCTAATCTACAAGAGCTGCTGAGCATATAAGTAATGATACTGTCCAAGTATTTACAGCCTTCCCTAGATCTGGACCATTTAGCTCTGATTTCTTTACCTTCCTCACCAGTATGGCCACAGCTCGTGAGCTGAAACTAGATAAAATAAATTTTTTTTAAATTCTGATGTACTCCTTCTCAATTTTCGTTTTCATATCTGTTAATACCATGTCAGGTTCTAATACTTCTAGATACATAATATTCTCTCCTCCTTTCAATGATTTTAATGCCTAGCTATCTGGTAATTGGATACCTTCGCCGTTGACCACCTGTCCCCTTCCATGACTAATATTGTACACTTATCTATGCCAAATCCCATGCCTATACCTTTGCTGAAGAGACTGAGCTGGCAGAACCGTTAGCACGCCGGGCGAAATGCGTAGCCGTATTTCGTCTGCCGTTACGTTCTGAGTTCAAATTCTGCTGAGGTCGATTTTGCCTTTCATCCTTTCGGGGTCGATAAATTAAGTACCAGTTACGCACTGGTGTCTATGTAATCGACTTAATCCCTTTAAATGTCCCTGCTTGTGCCCCTCCATGTTTAGCCCCTTGTGGGTTATAAGGAAACAAATTTTCATTAAAAGGCTTCAGATCATCCATGTAGAGCAAATGGTTAATTTTTCCCTTATTATTTGTGAACTAATTCCCTAATACTAAACTGAGGGGGATGAAACATAGAACAAATATTAAAGGGGACAACGAATCCCCACCCAGAAAATTCCTCTTTTCACATTAACGTTCCATAAGCTGGTTGAATCGTTACCAACTGCTTGGCGGCATTTCGTCTGTCGCTTCGCTCTGAGTTCAAATCCTGCCGAGGTTGACTTTACCTTACATCCTTTCGGGGGTCGATAAATTAAGGACAAGTGAAACTCTGGGCTTGATGTAATCGACTGGTCCCCTCCCATAAAACTGGAGGCCCTGTGTATTAGTAGAAAGGATTAGCATTATCACTGGTATCCTGGCAGAGTTATTAGCACGCCGAATGAAATGCTTAGTCGCATTTCGTCTGTGGTTACACTTTGAGTTCAAATTCTGCCGAGATCAACTTTAGCGCCCATTATTTTGAGGTCGATAAAATAAATACCTGTTTCTTTACTACCCACAAGGAACTAAACACAGAGGGGACAAACAAGGACAGACAAACGGATTAGATCGATTATATCGACCCAGTGTGTAACTGGTACTTATTTAATCGACCCCGAAAGGATGAAAGGCAAAGTCGACCTCGGCGTAAATTGAACAGGTGAAATACCACTAAGTATTTCGCCCGGCGTGCTAACGTTTCTGCCAGCTCGCCGCTGCAATAAAGTAAAATAAATACCAGCTAAGTACTGAGTTCGATGTAATCGACTTCGCCTCTCTCCAAAATTACTGGCTTTGTGCCCAAACTGGAAATCATTATTATTATTAAAAATACTGTTGAGGCATGCTGAATCTCAGTTCTATCATCTTTTATAGAGTTTTACTGTTATTTACAGTATGGGATGTGTTTTTGTGAAAAACGATTTGACAGAATAATGAAGCCACTTCCCGTTTGGGAATTGTAGCGTTTTCCTCAATACCCGTTGTACCGGAGTATCAACTGCTTGCACATTTGTCAGTTTCCTTGATAAAACAAAAGAAAAAAAACACGCATTCGTTTAAAGAAATAATGACATTCACAGCAGATTAAAAAGACACACATGAAGTGGATGAGAGTTTAGTAGAATCAAAGAGGGAGACAACAAAGAAATGAAAATGTCAAATATATGCTTTACTGACAACGAAGAATTTGTAGCCATGACAACATCTGACGACAAAAGAGAGGAGAAAAATTATCGTCTGCTTCCAATCAGCTTGATTATACTGAAAAAGAACTCGCCTACGACGATGTTGGCAACTACTTCAATAATAATTGCTTCTATTTTTTGGTACCCGTCCAGTAATTTTAAGGAAAATGTTTAGTTGATTACATCGACTGCACTACTAGACAGATCCTTTAGAAGGCCGGAGGTTTGAACATCATAGAAAGGTTGTAGTTTTCAAATTTATTCTGCAGCAGAATAATGCGATTGTGCCGGACGTTCCAAGTGTTAGCGGCACTTGAGTGTTTGGCCCATATCTCGAACGTATTCGAGTTCAACACATGAGCAAATGTGGGTAATATTGGTTCCATATTTTGGCACATGACCAGCAATTTGGGGAGAAGGATTATGTCGATTACATCAACCTCAGTCTTCATCTGTCACATATTTTATCGAACACGACAGTATGAAGGGCAAGGTCGACCCCGACGCAATCTGAGCTCAGCACGAAAAGACGGACGAAATATCTCTACGCATTTTGCCCTGTGTATTAAAATCTCGGTAATATTGGAAGGAAAACGCTAAAATACTACAGGTATTTTAAAAGAGACCACCTGTTTGCGCTAAAAGAGCAGATCACGCGACCATCTTTGCTGCAAAACCCAAACCTCTAGAACGATCACAATGGAAAGAACATAATCAGTAACAGATAAAAACAACAAAGGTTTCTTCTGCATGCATAGGCAGAAGAGTTAAGCGAAAGCCTTTTCATTACCAGCAAATGCTACCGACAAAACGAAAGGAAGGACACCTTAAACACTCTAAATGACTTCAGATTTAACGGTGGGTAAACGCCATAAATCTGTGTAACTGGGAGAAAGACCGTCAAAGGAAGGAGAGTTGAGCTTAAGAAAAATGGTAGTTTAGCCCTAAAAGCCAAAGAGCCTCCACCGACAATTCCAGTAACACCCCAAAACCAGCAACCCAACATGCACAAAAACAAGAACAAAATAATGGGAATTGCAGCAGCAATAACAACTGGCAATATCAGACACACACACACATACATGTATATATATAAGGTTAGAGGAATGACAGAAACCAACAAACCCTCACAAGCCCTTGCACGCTAAACCATCACAACTGCAAACAACTTCAACACAACAAATCAACCAAAATTTCAAGCATCTCAACAAACGAAAATATGGAGAACTTTCAGGCCAGGACCCATGGATTTTTTCCAGAAATCCCCATCCGGCTTTGCTATCCGGAAACATTGTTGTTTCGGGACAAAGAGCTGTCACCCGGGTTTGCCGGAGATGCACGCAGAGCGACGAAATCTTTCTGATCGCGCCGTATAGCACCGGAACATTCCTCACTTGTGAATGTATGTCGAAACCTGCTGCTAGGTGTAGGACGGATCTGTCTATCTACTGAGCCCATTGTGAACATCGCCCCAACCTTTCTGTTGGCACTTGTCAGCGTTGGTCTTGTCGGTGATACGCAGATACGTCATGATACATCATAGTTTATGTAAGTTAGGGAATGGGAGTGCTAAATGGAATAAATGCAATGTTATTACCAGCTCTAATATACTAGTGGCAAGTTCGGACTCGTAAACAAACCATTCACTGTGTTTGTCATGGAGAAATCTTTTCGCCACAGACAGATGGTGTAACTACACCTAAACCAACTCACAATGCCACCATTCCAGACTTCGAGATGCAAGCGTTTCGGAGTAGGTGTCTCCTTCTCAGTCACAGAAATCCTCTGGATATGTTTATGCCGTGGTAAAAGAAAGCCAACAGATATTCCGGCAACTGCTTTTCGTATTTTGTTGATTTGCTGACATATACGCAGCATATTATGAAAATAATTATGAAAAAAACCCACATAATATACACCTAAAATAAAGAAAATTTTCTGCTGCTTCTTTTACTGGTGTTTATCGTAACCAGCTTTGACCAAAGCTCAAGCAAATATAGCTCTATTGCATTTCAACACAAAATGCCACCGCTGTAACTGAATTAAATGAGCATTTCTTACTTATTGAGGTGTATATGTCATTGTTGGTATAGCTATCGTAAGTTTGTATCATGTGAGCTCTGACTAAGCAACTTATGAATCAAAGGCATTCAGCAGTAACTACACTTATATATATATATATATATATATATATATATATATATATATATATTATATATATATATATATTTGAGTAGTTGAATGAATTATCTTGTATGGATAATTCGGTTAACCGATACCTGGGTAGCAAATTCACATCAGAGAAGTTACGTGCTTTCGTGTGGAAATTTGTGTTTTTTTTTTTAAATATAAATATATGAAAGAATGGAGTTGAACGACGAATTAACAAAATTCCTTTATTTTCGACATATGTTTCGAAGACTGCATATTCCTAATTGCGAAGGAATAAAGAGTATATTATGCCGCTTTCTCATCAGGAAAAGCAAGGAACTTATGTCAACATCAAGATGCACAAAAAACTTTTAGATGACTGCTCACACGGAGCCCATAGTGTGTTTTTTGTGCATTTTGTGCATCTTGATGTTGACATAAGTTCTGTATCTATTTAAGACGATAGCATGTTGAAGAATATACCTGACATGTCACGCAGACTGAGTGGCAGGTTTCTGTTAGCGTTTCGGCCTACATTTTTATTGTTGCGTAGAATTTGAGTCTAACCAGTTTAATTAGCATGAAGAAATTTGTATTCAATGTAAAACATAAATACATTTATTTGTAGAGCTCCTTAAGATTAGATCCACCACGTTATCACACAAACTCTATCTAAGCCAACAACTGTGGGTTTTTCAAGATAAGATCTAACGTCTCCTCGAAAAAAAAAATAATAAATCAGTGTTGGTCAGTCACTAGTTTTGAATTCTATTCAGTTATTCAGTTTGAAGTTTTTTCGGCTTTCGTGAATTTTGAACAAATTCTCTGAAATATGCCTTAAGAAATGTGCAGGTCTTAGTGAAAATATTCTTGCAGTATTCTAGAAAAGACGGTTGTTTTTTTAACGTATGAAAGATTGAATTAGTAAAACGTGTCTTCGAAAGTCTGTACACATGTATATGAAAATGTCTAACAGAAACGTGTAGCAATTTCATAAGATTTAATACACTGCTACATGTGGGTGATAAGAGAAAGACAGATGCAAGAAGAGAAAAGTAAACACATGAAGAACGAGAGACGGAGAGAAACAAAAGAGGAAGAAAAACATTTTGGCACCCATTAGAAAACTGATCCCACGATACATGCTGTATATATTGCCGAACTGGAAGAATATTTTGTCAGTCGAACAAAATGCTTAGTGGTATTTCATCTAGTACTTTAGCTTTAGCGATCGAACTTCGTCGAGACGGACTTTGCCTTTCATCCTTTCGTACTTCGATGAAATATGTGCTAATTGAACACTGAGGCAGATGTAGTCGACCTGCCGACCTCTCTTAAAATTGATGATCGTCAGCAAAGATTTGAAACCAATTTACATATAGTATATATAATGCAGAGGATGTGTACATTAGAATTTATATAAATGATATTGAAAATCATTAACAGAAACTCTAAGAGTCAAGCCCTCTATATATAGAAGGTCTTGACCCAAAAAGATACAGATCACATAGTGTAAATGTACATAAACACCTTTACCTGCCCTTATGCCTGCTTATGCCTGCTCTATCCCAACGCGGATAGGAAAGCCTACTTAATTTCTCTCGAGGACTTATATTAGACTATTTTTTAAGACTATTCTTCTTCGTCATTCCATGGCGATTGCTATAAGCTTTAGGCTTATGTAAATACCATTATTATTTACACCATTTTAAAACCCGGCGCCGTATAACAAAACCATTCGCACCAGCATATATATATATATATATATATATATATATATATATATATATGCATACGTAGGTGATGAATATCATTCAGCTTCCGTCTACCAAAGGCTTTGGTCGGCTTGAAACTATAGTAAATAGACACTTGCCCAAAGCTTCATGTAGTAGGACTGAACTTTGAACCATGTGTTTGGGAAAGAAGTATCTTACAACAAGCGAAGATACATGGGCAAACTGCTAAGATGTTTCGCACAAGATCATAATATCGTAGGTTCAATATCTGGACGAGGAGATGCGTTGTTGATTTTATGTTTCTTCATATTGCTGCTGCATTTTCCCACTCCTGCTGAAACATCTTGGATATTAAGCTAGAGCGAATGTGAGTGGAGGAAATAAGGGTGTCTATGTCCATCCCCAATTACATGCAAGTAATTCAAGCATGTCACATACTACAAAAATTATATTTTCTCTAGGGGCGGCCGGGTATTTTAAAGTATGTATAATTTGTTTTTCAGAATTTTCGTTTCAATCTATTTTCTTATCGGACATACAAACAATCTGCAACTGTCTCTCTATAATGAATATTCTCCGTCAAGTTTAATGTTACGGAGATCAATTTTCAAGACGAAACTTCGATTTAATTTGTAGATGCTTCTGCAAAATAAATCGATGCTTTTTTTCTGTCTTTATTTCTACTGCTTCTAGACTGATATAAGCTATAGTGTATATCTCGGCTCCAACATTATTTTCGTTTTAATTGATAGGAGTCCAAACTTATTCACAACCCGAGAATGAACACACATTAACATAACACAGATATATGTAAAAAAAATATATATATTTTCCTGAAAGAATTTGGCGTACTAATTATCATTAGTTATAACAGTAGCAAGTTAAGGATCTTGAGAAGTGATTGGCATTATTATCTGACCGAGATACGTACTAAATTACATTTTACAAAAAAGAAAAGAGACGAGAAAAAAAAAAGCAATTTCAGAGAAAGACTAAGATCTCATTTTTCACTTTGTCGATAATTAAATTTCCATGTAATTATTTCAAACAGAGACTCCTATTAAAATTCTATTTATCTTTCTTCTATTCAATAAAGCGTTTAAAACGCGTCATTTTAATCTGTCCCTCTGATTCAATTAGCGTAAGAGGTATAATCATATATGTTTAAATATATTGGATTAATACACTTACAAAAGAAGACTTATGATTGGTTGAATAGACTATTTTCTTTCATGTATTATCAGTATTTTAATCCTTTTCTATAACCAGCTGATATATTGATTTTTTACGAGTTTCCATTTTCTTTTTTTCTTTAATACGGGGGCAGGCTATAAGAGGAACATTACAGTGTCGATATTTTATATTCTCTTATATTTTAAGTGGCTTCACAATGCATTCATTTATTCATAATTATTCACTAATTCTATTATTTTTCCATTGTTGAACGACTATAACTGATTTTTTGATTTTTGTTTCAGTATTTCCTTTGTTTCTATTTTTGTTTTTGTTTTTATGTTGACCCAATGGATAGAAATATATATAGGAAAGCAAATATGTTCAGCTGTACTACATTGCAGTTCAGTTTTAAAATATTCAGCATTGTTAATGTTATAATTATGTTCTTGTGGCAAATATAGATACAGTGGTCCCTCGCCATATCGCGGTTCACCTATCGAGCACTCAGTACATCACGGTTCACCTATCGCACACTCAGTACATCGCGGATTTTTCTGGCTAATATATGTAAATTTATATCGTGGACTCCTCAGAATATCTGGGCTTCTGCGGCCGATAAATATTCATACTTTTTTTAGACTTTAATTATTTCTGTGGGAGGTTTTGGAACGTAAAGACCGCGATATATTAAAATGAAGCCGTATTTTATAAATTTACATGTTTGTCTCCTTTGCGAATATTATGTTACAACAAATCATTTCAGAATGAAGATAAAGGATAACCTTTCACTGAGGTTCTTCCTTCTTATGTGAAATAGGTTCCCTCATTTTAATCCTTGTGGGAAATAGAAGTTTCTCTTTCACATTCCTTTCAATAAGGCCATCAGTTAAAAAGAATTTTGATAAATTATATAGCATTCAATTATTACACTGGTGGGAATTGTTTAGAATAATAACCTTTGAACTGGTAGTAAAAGTTACATTCTGTAATAGGTTTTGTCGTTTTGTCTGTGTGGTAATGTTCAACATCAAGTGTATGAGAAAAGATCTTACAGAAAAGTTACGTACTGGACGTATAAGAGAGAGAGAGAGAGAGAGAGAGAGAGAGAGAGAGAGAGAGAGAGAGAGAGAGAGAGAGAGAGAGAGAGAGAGGAGGGGGTTATCGTAACATAAATTGACCTCTGTATATCACTGGCCATACCCAAAGACTTTAGGATTTATCTACTGATAAATATGGGTAATATCGTTTATGATAATGCGGTGTTTTATAACTAGCTTCAACAATTTCATTTTAATTTTCTGTTCAAATACTCCGATATGGTCCTAAAATAATATGATTTTCTCTAATGGTACAAAACAACACGTTTATGGAGGAAGGCTATAAGTTGACTAGACACAGCTGAATAATATTACTAGGTGTTATCATCGAATGCAGTGTATGGGAGGAAAACTCTGGTTGTACATCCAGTGTCATACAATGTTTGTAATTAACTAATTTATCCAAAGTCCACTGATTCTGATGCATCTGCTTGTTTTCCACAATAGCCGTTCTTCAATGCATTAATTTTTATCAGCCATGCGGTATCCTATCAATTCTGTTTGATGGCATCACGTGTAAGGTACTTCTATCATAGTCTATATTGGTCTATAGACTACTATAGTCTGTATTCTTCAAAGCATTGGAAAGAAAATTTGGAACACCGTTGAAATGGACGTTCTTGTACGTGGTCGTTGAAATTAATATTTAAAGCTTTTACATAGTTCACGGGTGCATTTAAAGTTATGGATTTACCATTTGATTTAAAATCAAGAACTACTCCTTAAAAGGGATCTTTAAGAAAGTTCGCTCTGATGCAAGCATCTTGATCTGTCTCCTATTTGAGTATAACTTGTTTCCTGCCTCATTTTCCCTAGTTTTGCAGACCCTAAAAAGGAACTTCAGTACTACCATTCTTTCCACGAC
>NC_042999.1:65301951-65329451 GCF_006345805.1 Octopus sinensis | reverse complement strand
AAAGTATGTGATTGAGTATTATCTGGTAATTGATATTGGATTTAGATGTATTTCTCCATTTTCTTATCTTATATATATATATATATATATTACATTCTCCTAGAAGGATGCCCTAACAAAGGCTAGGAGTCCTTCACTCCCAATGGTTTAACCGCGCGATCGGGTATTCAAACCGATTATTTCTATGTCCCCGCGCATGATACAACCTTAAGACATTTATTGGATGGCGGTTCACTCTCAAGAGTTCCTCCGCCCTTTGACGGTTTTTTTTTCATCCCGGAGGGTGTCCAATAAACACCCTCCTCACTAAGCAATCTTGGAGGGGTTGCCGGTTTAGTCGCCGACGACCCGACCATGCAATATATATATATATATATATATACATACATATAAATTTGACATGGGCGATTCTTTCTTGTCTTGGGATGCATGGTCAAACGTCTGGGTGGAATTGTGCGAAAAATTATGCAGAATGATCCGATAGTGTTGCTGGGCTTTGAAAACCTTTTTATGTGGAGGACATGATGCTCTGCAAGAGAGCATAGTAACAAAACTCGACAAATGCAGGTTTTCCTACCTGCTCTGCGTTTGGAGTTTACCACTGGGAAGTTAAAATTCCAGTGGTTCATTATTAATGAAAGACAACCTGAAATACAGTCTGTATCAGTATTGGATTGGGTGGAACAACACTATTAGTATACGTGGTCACGTGGATGAAATTGTAGGGAGACGCATTAAGCCTGTATTATTTAGTAGAGTTGTGTTATTTAGGGTTATATTACTGCCACTAGGTGTTTTAATATGGAGTGCAGTGTGTGAAATTGCAGGTTCCAAGGGCTGGCGTTGTACTTTGCGTCTGTTAGAGGTGGCGATTATTAATCCCGAGTTAGGTGTGGTAGAGTAGGAGATTTTAACGTACTCTTTTACTTATTTCAGTCATGTGTCGGTGGACATGCTGGAGCACCGCCATTAGTCGAGCAAATCGTGCCCTGGACTTAATCTTTGTAAGCCTAGTACTTATTCTATCGCTCTGTTTTGCCGAACCGCTAAGTTACGGGCACGTAAACATACCACCATCGGTTGTCATGCGATGTTGGGGGGACAAACACGGACACACAGCGTCGGCTGCGGGGTCATTCCGAAAAGCTCTACCTGCGACGATTTCATCTCAATCGAAGCAGAGGAGTTTCTCCGTCCGGGTTGCGGATCCGTGGAACAAGCTGCCAGACGAGATGGTAAAGATGCCGACGACCGCTTTGTTCAAAGCCTCCCTGGACCTCAAGTGGCCTGAACTCTTTACATGAACACCACCCTGTACTTAACTCCATGTCCCCCTACATGGCCTTGCTATTTGCTTTTGAGCCAAATTAACTAACTAACTAACTAACATACTTATATACGACTGGCTTCTTTCAGTTTCCGTATACCAAATTCACTCACAAGGCTTTGGTCGGCCCGAGGCTATAGTAGAAGACACTTGCCCAAGGTGTCACGCAGTGAGACTGAACATGGAACCATGTATGTGGTTCAGAAGCAAGCTACTTTATTTTATCTAATTTGCCACAGGGGCATTACACAGATGTAGCTTTTCGGGCTGGACATAGACATTAATGGTATGAATGATGGTGATGGAACGAAGGTGATGATGGGAGAAGACGAAAGCGCCCGCCGATTTCCGCTTCTTTAAAACAATGTTCTTTTTTCAAAAAATCATAATGAGGCAATGAACCTGTTACAATGTTCTTTTAAAATATACAGAAAGTTCAGGTTTCAAAATAATACAATGTTCCTTCAAATATACAAAAAGTTCAGGTCACCCGGCCGACCAGCGTTCTTGCTTCATTGAAGCACTCAGCCGGTTCCAGGCAAGACCACACGAGTACAAATCCATAGGTGTCCGCCGGGACGGAATTCGCGATCCTGCACAGATCACTTTCCCATAGGACCTCCACAGCTACCTGCGAAGGCCACTCAGGGTCTTCCGTGAAGGACTGAAGTCCCTCCCATTGGCCCCTCCTTTTCATTTTCCTTATTTAATTTTCAATGGTCCCTCCTTTGTGGAAGAGGCCCGCATAACTGACCTCCGGTGGCACATCTGCATGAGGAGGCTCGGGAGACACCGTCTGCGTGTCACAATCCGCCGGCGGCGTCCCGTTGCTCTTTTTCCTTTTTTTCTCTTTTTGCTGGGCCGCGGAAGGTTGAGTTTCCTGTGTTGCACACAACGGGTCCTCTTTTTCTCCCGCAGCTCCCGGGTCTTTCGGTGGGTCACCATTGTTGCCCACCTTTCTTTTTCTCTTTGAGGATGTAGCAACTTCCTCGTTATTCTTCTGTTTCTCTCCCTCTATTGGGAGAGCAGGGAGAGATTCCACCATTGACTGCTCCAGGATCCTACTTTGGTCCCTGGGGCAGTTCTTCTTAATGTGACCGGTCTCCAGGCACAGGTGACAGCATCACCGGATACCTGGACCCGGCCATCCTCAAGAAATCTGGAAAACCCAGACTTTCGGCTGATTGGGTCCATAGGGTCAAAACAGCTTTCGACCCCTCCCAATCAGCCGCAGACAATACTTTTACATTCAGCAGCTTGGCACTGCTACCACCCAGACCCCGGCGGATAGAGTCCTCTATCCACTCGGGCTCAACTCCGGGTGGCAGGCCGCAGATCCAAGCTTTCAATAATTTTTTTCCCATATAAATTGGGAGAAACAATATTTCTTTGCCCTCAAGGGGCTGGCTTGCGAAGTCGCAAGCTTCTTGTGAGGAGTCAAATAGCAACCAGACTGTTGCATATTTCACTCCCCGTGAGACAAATTTAACGGCTGGCATGTAGTCCGCCAGCTCGTTCAAAATTGTGGCCTTCGGGAAGACGGCTATGGTGTCGAGCGACTTCGAATAAGTCCTCATCACCACGGTCTTCCTTTCCAACTCTTTTAAATATTTTTTGGGAGGTGTCAAGTCCCACACGAGAAATTCCTTTGCCATTTCAATACAAAGTTCAATACAGTTCAAAATGTAAGAAAATTAAATAAGACACAAAAAGGAATCAGGGAAAAACACAACAGAAGAGAAGAAATAAAATAAAAATAACAGTTCAAAATAGTCCTTTTTTTTTAAAATAAACGATAGCTCGAAGAATAGAGTTCAAATCCAGACAAAGGAATCAATTTTTCGGCCGAAAAAGGTACTCCTGGCCAAATGTTCAATTGGTAAAATATCTTGTAAAAACAGTCCTCGGTAATCCTTGGTACTCCGTGGTAAATCCAGTGGAAAACACAAAGACAATTTCAAACAAATTAATTTTTGCGGAGGGACTACGCGTCCTCAAAAACACAATTCTCACTGCAAAGTGAGTCTTTACGCTCGACCACAGACAGGAAAATGTCCGGAGCAGAGTGGAGTCTGTTGCTCACCAAAAAATTATTAATTGCAGGGTAACAAACTCCACTAAGCCCTAAAAAAAAATACAACAGACGCCTACCTGTAGTCGAGCCTCAAAGTTCAATATTTCACGACGAAAGACGTGACATCAAACAGCAGAAACGCTCCGCCAAAAGAAAAACATGTGCGACTTCGACGAAGGTTATGGAGCAAGCTACTTACCACACAGCCATCCCTACGCCTTAAAGAGAGGGTAGTATTTATGCTGTGGTGGGAAGTCAGAATTTAGTATTTTAAAGAAAAGTTTAGGTAGGAAGGAGAAACGTTGTGCGAACCATAGGGTAACCCGCTTCCTGGACTTAGAAAGTTTAGAGTGAGTGGTTATAGTGGGCGCATCCGGACAGAGAGGCTTATAGTAATTATATTTATTTCTTTACTACCCATTAGGTGCTGAACATAGAGTGGACAAACACGGACAGACAAAGGGATTAAATCGATTAAATCGACCCAAGTACGTAACTGGTACTTTATTTATCGACCCTGAAAGGATGAAAGGCAAAATCGACCTCGGAATAATTTGAACTCTGAACGGAAAGACAGACGAAATACCGGCGTGCTCACGTTTCTGCCAGCTCGCCGCCTAGAGGCATATAGTAATGATATTGTTGACGAGACTAGCGTAGCCACATAATTTGGGACCCATAATTCCCTCCTCTAACTGACGCAAACTACAACACCACCACTTGGAACCTGCTATTTTTCACACTACACCCTGTGGCGTTGTGCGTTGTTCAGTCAATCACGAAAATCCTTTTAAAAATATCGGCACTTCATTTATAGGCGTATCTTTTTAATTTCCCAATCCTCTCACTATATTTAATATACTTTCTTTTAAAGTCTCAGTCCTTGGCTTGTATATTGCAGTCTGCAATGTTTTTTTCGTGTTTTCGTCTCTAAACGAACTACTAAGGAAGGTAACAATCCTCCGCCGATTATTATAAGTAATTATTCGTGCAATCAACTGAGTTAACAGCTAATTGAATTTGCGCGTATGTGCCTTTTCGTTTGCTATTAACATAATCCTCCGGCAAAAGCACGATGAATGTGCATGCAAGGTTTTACGTTTGAATTACGAGAATAATCCGTCCGACGTGCTTCACCCTTTCCTTCATCCAAATTGTATTTAGAAAACTTGATTAGTTTTCTCCGACATTTGCTTCCACGGCATTGCTATCTTACAGAATGCATTGTGGAAAGAAATCTATTTTGCTATTTCGATTTGAATAACATCGTCTTCAGGTAAAATTCTATAATGAGACTTAAAACATAGAATGCTTGAGACAGAAGGTTGACTAAAAGTTGCAGTGTTTGAAGGTTAGAATTATTGCTTTGATGTTCTTCGATGACATAATAGATACATGTGGTGTTCAATTTTCGATTATCAAAATAGTATTTAATTCTAATTCCAAATATCTCTTATGTAACACAGTGTAAGATATAACAGTTGACATCCCTCATCCACTGCATTTTCATTAGAATATTAATGAACACGTACAATTTTAACACCCTTAAATTCATAGCGGATTTACAATTTGTCCAGCCACATGAACGCAACAGAGAACTACTACATTATATATATATTATATCTTAGTGTTTGAAAATTTACATTAAAAAAAAAGTAGCGTACTCATGCATATTATAAAAGTAAAGTCTCGTTTCTTTTGCGTTATATATATTTTTTTCAGCGAAATGACCAGCACTAATTTTGATAATTCTACTTTAATGCACACTTTAGCTCAGAAAAGGGGAAAAATAGCATTTTTCCGTTACGAATGTCGTTGCACTGTAAGATTTTCTACATCAATTTCTTTCCAAATTACTACGTGCTTTTACACGCCGGTTGAGCTTTAACTGAGGCATTGCTTTCATGAATATTCTCAAACCAAATTTTGAATACTAACTCAATTTCATTTGCTTTTGTCAACCATATTATTTACAACGCGTGTAAGTGCTGAAAGTTTAGCACAAGATCTGTACACAATAACTGCAGTAAATAATTAAACGGACAACAACATTACCCTCAAGTAAAGACATGAAGTCTAATTCAATAGACACAAAAGAAAAAAACTATTCATACAAGAACATTCAAGTGTTGCAGTAGCAAGGATTTAAATCCATTATCTGAATCCAATATAAAGCCTATGGAAACGGGAGAATAAAATTTATCCAATAAACGAAAACAGGAGTTTGTGTTGTCGGTATGACAAGAGAGCAAAAATATCGATAAAAAAAATTCCAATATCATCACCGAAGTTACGGATTCAGTGATCGGGGATGTCATTCGTTTTTAGAAATTCCGCGCATTTGACAGAGTTATTACTGACGCATTATTCCGTTTCTCTCTATCGTAAATGCTTGCATTTCAGTCTGTATAAATTATATTCTTTAAATTCTCATAGATTAAGTGACATTGATATTTGTTACGATATCGACACTTGCATTTATTTGCTTTATCGTAATTATAAAACGTCACGTCCAAAATCATAAGATTTAAAAGAACAAATAGTTCTTTTGACAAATACAGAGTGGCTCCCAAAGGATATACATTTTGACTCTCATAATTCATTGAATATTTCCTTTCTTTTCAGATAAACATTACCCTAATGGCAGAAATACGACTAAAGTATGAAGAACGAAAATTTATCATCAAATGTTACAGGAAGTAGGAAAACATCATGGAAGTGCAATGACAATTTAGAAGACATTTTCTAAAAAAATCCACCAACTCGACACATGAATGCTTGTATCCGAAATACGTTTGAATCAGATATAACTGCGCATGATGGCAATAAGGAACGTAGTTCTCGGGGAGAGTCAGCGTGACACAGAGCGTCACAAGGCTGGTCTTTGAAATACAGGTACAACAGAAACAGAAAGAAAGAGTGAGAGAAAGCTGTGGTGAAAGAGTCCAGAATATATATACGTATATATATATATATATATATATATATATATATATATCTTATGTAACACAGTGTAAGATATATATATATATAATATATATATATATATATTGTTGGGTGGGGGACTTAGTTTTTGCAATTTCCTCTTCCTTTTTGTTTCTGCGCCCACATTCGATTTTTGGCCAAGCTGAGCTTGCTTGCTTGCGTGCTTCATCTTCATCTTTGGATTCTGTTTTTGTTTTTCTTTTTCTGCTGGAACTTGGTGTTGATGTTGTTGTTGTTGTATGTTTATACGTATGTGCGGGTTAGTTTAGCGTTGTTCTTGAGCGTTCTTCTTTCGACTTTATATTCCTTCTTATGTCACTCAAGTTTCAGCGCTTAATATTTCCGTCACATATACCCTTAACACTGTTCTTGACGAGTGGAACGCAAAGTGAGAAGATATCGCGTTACAATTGCTTGTTCAAAAGAGACAGGAGATGGGAAAACGTAACGTGAGCGATAGAAACAAATGGTGAGAAAGGTTGGTTGAATGAGAAAGAATGAAGATTTGCCCCCCCCCCATTTGCCAACCGATACATTATTAACAGCCCCGACATTCTGAAAGGTGTACTTGGCTTCAAATGGGTTTGAACTCACAGCGTATAGAGCTGAGAAAATGTCCACGTCAGCCGCTTACTGAACAAATCACACATGCTGGTTTCGCTAAAGAATATATGGAGCTGCCGTTCACGTTACAATTGCTTCATATATAATCTAAGAGAGATCGTCTATCTCTCCCCGCCTTCTCTGTATATGTGCAAGTGTGTGTGAGTGTGTGTCTGTAAATATTCATATGAGTGTGTATAGTCGTTTGCGTTACTCTGTGTCCCTGATTTTCTTTACTGCAACAATATCTGTATGTCTTTCTCTACTCGCATACGCGTATACACACACACACACACACACACACACACACACACATATATTTATGCATGTGCGCGCGCGTGTGTATATATACACGCACATACATGTTTGTATATATGTGCATATCTGTGTATATACAGATACATGAGTGTATATATACATACATACATACATGCATATATATATATATATATATATATATATATATATATATATATATATCAACAATCAAGGAACGGCCATGATAGGCCATTCACCCACTAGAAATAACAGCCAAAGCTTCAACCGCAAATAAAGATTAATTCCGTAAACAGGAGAAAATTTAAAAAACATTTACCCTGTAATTTCTTGTACGATGCACCGTTTCATCTGCTGTTTAATGGTAAACTAACCTGATTAAATTAAATCAAGCCAATCTTCCATAGGCCCTCAGATTCTTCAGCAAGAAATAGCCAAGTCGGAACAGATATTTTCGCGAGGCATTTCCGACCCTGCCAAGGTAATATCTGACCTAAAATTTTCAAATCGTCGCACTCGCGCCAAATTTATCGGCAGCAAATAAATATAAGCCGTCGATTCCATTACGGAATTAACCAGAAAATTCATAATTAATCAATATAGGGTGGCAAAAAAAATTTTGTAGAATTCTTTTTGCCACCAGCGGCCTAGTGGGAAAAAATTAAATAGCCATAGACCATTTTTAAGTTCAACATCAACAATCAAGGAACGGCCATGATAGGCCATGCATATATATATTTGTGTGTGTGTGTGTGTGTTTATATACCGTTGCATAGATGGATATATATGTATATTGAACGTCTGCAGACACAAACACGCAAACAGCTATGTATATTGGCAGACGAAATTCAATATGTGACCAAATGCGATAAAATGCAGACTGATGTCTATCAACGAATTTAGCCATCAGGCAAGTTATTTATCTGGTTATATATCTGGATATATAGATAGGATGCTTTTGTCTGTAACTCGTCATTTTTGACCTGTCTCTCATTCCCTGTGTGTGTGTATGTGTTCGTGTATATATATATATATATTATATATATATATATATATATATATACATACATACGTACGTAGATCCATATATATATATATCGATAGATAGATACTTATACATATATATAAATACGTATACATACATATGTATATGTATATACGTACGCACATCCATATATATATATATATAATATATATATATATATATATATATATATATTATATATATATATATATAGATAGATAGATAGATAGATAGATAGATAGATAGATAGATAGAGATAGATAGATAGATATATGTATATACATATATATATATATGTATATAGATATATATATATACATATATACACACACACACATATATATATATATATATATGTATCCTTCCCTCTCTCTCTCTCTCCCTATATATATACACAGACACACATAAACCTATGTGTGCCATTCAATTTTGTTGGTGCTTGTGTGAATAATGTGTGAGTTCATGTGAGTATCTTTCTGTGTATTTTCCATAATCACGTGTTTGTGCATGATTTTGTCTGAATGTGACCTTTTCTTGTGCTGCTTTCATATTTTATTGGCGTTCTTTTAAACAAATAATAACTAAAAGTTGCTTTCAATGAGACAACATAATTCCGATACTATCGTAGCGACAACAACAATAGGAGCAAGAACAACAGCAAGAACACGTTGTTGACATGCTCTAAACGTTTGAATGCCTCAGCCATTCATAGAAAATGTACTCTGAGTTTAGTGATTTCAGGTCACACATTACAGTTTCTTTATCTCAGTATTGAAAATTTTTAAAGCATTCTGCTTAAGATTTTCCTTGTGAAGCGAACAATAGCTGCAATTTATGCATTGGTTGATGTAAGATATTCTTCTCTTAACTGGCGTCTTTCTAGACCATTCAAATCAGCAGGATAATTGGTTTCCACAAGTGTATACACATTCCTTTTCATTCTCTTCTCTTAAAAAAAAAACTCTAGCAGCCAGCAATAACTGGTTTATTATGCTTTCATTTTCTGCAAACTTGATACAGAATGATCCACTAATATTTATTATTATCAAAGAATCAGACGCAGAAGAGGAAGTTTGTCGTTTTTAATATTTCATTACATGATTCTTTGTTGAGAAATGAAATTTTGCGTGCGTTGTCATGAAATTCAGGCACTATACGGGATCAAAAACAAAGCATATTTAAAATTAGACATCACTATATAGTATTCGCCACCAATATTGTCATTATCAAAGGATCTCATGGAAAGTCGTTAGTTTTTAATAATTCTGTTGTGGTTACTATTTACAAAAGATGGCATTTTTTTCGTGCTGTGTCATGTAGTTTAGATAAGAGATGTTACAAATGTATTCCGTAAATATCCTTAAGGGAGAACAATATTGTTTTTCGTTACATGTTCCGAACGCCTCACTCACTGATCTACTGCGTTTGCGACAATGAGAATAGTACGGAATTAAAATGGAATTCGGTGCCCAACAAATGTCAAAGGAGACTTCTTTTTAAAAGCAGCATTGTTTGGCTTTCTGTTAGATAGTTACACTCTTTGTCGATATGCGTCAGCTAATGGTATCCCCATATATACATACGTGTGCGTGTGTGTGTTTGTATGTGTATGTGTGAGAGAAAGAGATAGACAGAGTAAATATATATATATATATATATAGTGGAGACGCAGTGGCCCAGTGATAAGGGCAGCGGACTCGCGGTCGTAGGATCGCAGTTTCGATTTCCAGATCGGGCGTTGTGAGTGTTTATTGAGCGAAAACACCTAAACTTCACGAGGCTCCGGCAGGGGGTGGTGGCGATCCCTGCTGTACTCTTTCGCCACAAATTTCTCTCACTCTTTCTTCTGTTGGCCTGCTCCCTTAGCCAGCGGGGTGGCGTCATTCGAAGGCTAAAACAATGCGAAGCGCATTGTGACCAGCGATGTGTAGCCTGGTCGGTCATGGTGGTCATGGTGCTATATATATATATATGCATATAAAACATGACTGTTGTATGTTATTATAAACCGCTTCTACCAAAGCGCTTATGCTTATTCGCATCGTTGTAGCTTTCGACTGATGTGACCCTGCTTGCATCTTTTCCTCTGAACTGATGCCACTCTACCTGAAATTACCTCATTCTCAGCTGAATGGAGTGCAGCAACGTAATCTGAAATATTTAGTTCAAGAGCAGAGCGTAAATCACGTCTCAAAATTGAAACTAGTTCTCGTGCTGGTCAATACTACACCCTAATACTAGTTATCGTGCATTCACACATACACATATACCTACATGTAAATACTCACTCACATATATGAATATATTAATATATACATATATATACAGTTAAATGAAGAAAAGGAAATGAAGATAAGGAAGTTAACAATTATGTATTATTAACAACTTCGTCATCTTCGCTTCTTACAGCCGTTTCAATTAATACTCAATAATTTAATTACAAATGTATACATTAAATTTGCATTTATGGGATATGTGCATATTTTCACCAGAAAACAATGCACCTTGAGATGTTATATGCGAACCCATCAATTCATTCTCCAACACTACTAGGTATTGAACCGAGATTACCTTGGATGCAACCATCCCTTCACGAGGCAAACATATCCTCTCATTAAACTACATATATATATATATAATATATATATATATATTGGCCTGCTCGCTTAGCCAGCAGGGTGGCGTCATTCGAATGCTAAAACAATGCGAACGCATTGTGACCAGCGATGTGTAGCAACATCTGATGGTCTGGTCCGTCACGGGATCACGTGATATATATATATATATATATATATATATATATACAGTAGATAGGTTTCAAAGAAATCAGATTTAAAAAATAAAGGCTTTTTTAAGAAAAGTAAAAATATATACATACATTTAGATTATACAAGGTGCAATTATGAAGTATATAAATCTTTATTTTGAATCATTATCGCGATTCAAAGTCATACCGTTATCGTGTGAACTGATCGCTGACTTTGAATGAACACCGATTTCCAAACGGTGTTGGGTCTAATAGTACCTGAGTAAAAAGACCACATGCAAGGGAGGTAAGCAGTTCTGGAAATGATGCAATTAAGGTGAATATAAATACTGGAATATGAATGGTGTATGGGATGTATAGAGATAAGTAGGAATTATAGGTATTGGTAAGGTTACTAGTGTCCTGTATTAAGTTGTGTATTCATGTTGAGTTGTGGATGATATTTATTTATGAAAGTTGGCTCTGAAAACTTAATCTATGTTATTACCTGCTTACGACACGGGAATCACCATGTCGGCCAAACAGCATTGTCACTCCAACGAAGAACAACTCTTCACAAAGTACAAATCCGCTACCCGCAATATAGACAGATATAGGTCAGTGAGCATATAGAAAGATGTGCTAGTAACCTTAAACCGAACTTCCCTTTTTATCAATGTCAACAGACCACCTCAGTACAGCAAAGATTAAATAAAGACGCAACTTTCATTAATAAATAAATAATTAATAAAGTGGTCGCCATTGATGACTCTGATCCCCTTTCACACTTTGAGAAGTGGTGGCATTGTGCAAGAGATAATCTTACCAGTGCTTCATTACAGATGAAGATATTTTTAAACCAGGAAACTGTAGAATCAAGGATATACTCAAGAGAAATCAGGTGGCGTTCAAGCCACTGACAATTACAACATCCACAACTCAACATGTTTTCTTTTTCCTTTTCCTTATATATATATATATATATATATACAGGGCACACACAGTCACGCACTCACACACCCCACATAGACACAGGACACACACAGTCACGCATTCACGCACACACGCGCACACACACATATATATATTTGTATATAGAAATATATGCCTATATACATGTGTGTGTATAAATATATACGCATGTGTGTATGTATTCATGTATGATGTATATACTGCGGAATTCTGCACAGTTTCTATTTACAAGAATATACCGTTTAGATATAGCTCAGTTGTTCATTAACTTGCACATGATAATATGAAAGTAAGAGCAACCCTATAGGAATGTAGTCGGAAAGCCATATTTGAACCCTTAATCTTTATTATATGTGTGTTCCGGTGTGTATAATCTTTCTTGGATACTGAAAATAAGTCATAACTGATTTGTAATACTTCCTGTAACATTTCAGAAGATTTAACATTTCAAAAAATTTATCCAAATTGTTTCCATCTTAAATCATTTACTAAGTCGTGTAGAAAGTATTCTGTTTTCTTCTTAACGCCTTATGCATAAAAGGAAAAAATTGAAAACTATAACGGTTTTCCTTTGTGGCTAATTAAAATTTGGTACTGAGAAATTCTAAACTGATTTTACAATAATTTAACATATTGTTTTTCGTCATCTGCCATTTCAGATGTCAATCATAGATAATTTTTCAGGAATATAATATCTTGAAAAAGCATTTTCCATACTTAAGGGAATGCAAAACTATTTCATTCCCTGTCAATTCTGAGAGAAAAAGGCTAAAAATATTACTTCAATTTTTGTTTGTTTTGCTTTAGGTTAGTCTCATAAGAGAATGTGAATAGTTTCAAGTAGTATGTTGCAATTGTCAATGGCTTGAACGCCACCTGATTTCTCTTCAGTGTATCCTTGATTCTACAGTTCTCTGGTTTAAAAATAACTCCATGTGTAATCAAGTACTGGTAAGATTTTCTCTTGCACAATTCCACCATTTCACAAAGTGTAAAAGTGAATCAGAGCCTTCAATGGCAGCCACTTTCAGTCACTTACAAACATTTACTGCTAGGGAAATCCGAATCCACTTGACTCTAGCTGGGCTTATTGTAATGACTGACGTAATGATTAATAGCAATGGATGCGTTTTCGTTTATCCATATTCCACCACTACCATCGACGAATATCCTCCCCAAGTCGCAGCCATAAGCATTCTTGATTTAGCAAATCCACAAAGAATAAACCAAATAAAAACATTGAAACCAACACCATTTTGCAGGTGCAAGGCGCTTGCTTTTAGAGTAGAGATATTTCAAATTGAAGTGCATTCATGTAGCTAAATCACTTGTTACTTCTTTTCTTTAGATTCCATATTAGTTTTCATACTACTTCGGCGGCCACCTGATGTAGAAATATGTAACTGTGAAACGAAGTCATCTTAGCCAATCTGTTTTTGACACCTTCGTAAAAATGTTGTATTTGTATGAAAATATATCATATTGTGCAAGGAGATTCTTCTCCGGCATTTTAGCATATTTGCAATACTAACAGCAAGACTCGTGATTAATATTATTTAGTTAAGAATTTTGCAGACTCCTTCTCAGTATAGTTACCTACTTGTACAGTTGTAATGCTTTGACGTCTATGTTTATTAGAATCATGAAAGTACCTTTGTAATGGAAACAAAAAAATTCTTGCATATTACCATATTTAATTTTATGCAAAAGCGATTGTAGATGTATGTAGATAGATACGTCTATTTATCGATATGATATGATTTTTTGCTGTGTAAGTTTCAATGCAAACACTGTAGCCATGGTGGGGCAACGCCGTTTAATGTGCTACACTTTCGCTAAACCTCCTCTGATATGTGACATTTGGTGGATGAGGGAGCTGATGTTGCTGCTGTTGCTGTTGCAGTTGAGCGAAGCGGTCTTCATCCCAGAGCTCGCAAGATAGGCTAAGTCCAAAACGTGATCCTTTGCTAAAGACCCGCAGAAGAGAAAGCAGGTCAACCCCCGACACCGAGAGCATCGACGGATGGATAAATGCGCATCCAGGCTCAGCGGTTAAGTAGGAAGTCGGGGACAAGACACAGGAAGAAAGAGTGAGAGAACGTTGGGGCGAAGGAATACAACAGGGGTCGCCAACCCCCACCCCCTGTCGGAACCTCGTGGAGCTTTAGATGTTTTCGCTCAATAAACACTCACAACGCCCGGTCTGCGAATCGAAACAGCGATCCTCCGACCGCGAGTTCGCTGCCCTAACCATTGGGCCATTGCGCCTCCACTGACGTTGCTGCCCTCATCTGTGTTTCTTACCTTGTGATATGTTCATCCAGACTCTTGACAGATGGAGCTAGTTTTGTTTTGAAAACGTCTATATCTATGCCATACAAGTTTTTCAGACTTTATGGGTGGATATCGAAGAGCTGTGGGCTTTGAAGCCCAAGCTGTTGCAGTATCTGGTCTTGTATCCTGATGGCAATGTCTGGATCTTTGGAAGCGCCACGTCGTGCTGTTTGTGTAAGTAGTAAAGGAACAAGTTTTTTATAGGATTTTCCAGAACTATATTACTGCATATCTTTCGCACCTTCGCACCAGTGAATAGAGTCGTAACTCTTTCGTTCATTCCCAGTAGTTGATATGTTGCATTGTGCCGATCCTCCTAGTTTAGCATCGCCGGGTCGTCTCTAGCTCTGTCGTTACATTTACACTGTTTGGTGACCACATTTGGGAGCAGTAATCCAGACGACTGAGAACGAAAGTCCTCTAGAGGACTATCATGGTTTCCTTTTCTCTTGTTTTGAAAGTTCGAAGCATCAGCCCGACCAGACATCTGCGTTTTATTGCAACTTGGTAATGCGCACCTGGAAAGATGCATTATTACTCATGTCTATGTCCAGATCATGCACTGATGTTGGTTTAGGGATTGGAATCCCTCCTGGGCCAGTATATTCTATCTCTTTTCACTGGGCTTCCTTTGTTGGTTGTGAAGGGCTTGGTATTTTCCAGTGTTAAACTGCATGATATTTCCCTCAGCCCACCTGTATATTGGGTTCAACTCACGTTGTAGATGTACATCTCTATCCTCTGAGAGACTTTGGTATCGTTTGCATTGCTAGCAAGATTAGCTACATGAAAGCATGTCAAAGAAGGCGACTATGAATAGCACCACGCATTATTTGTGTTGTTTCCAAGGTGGCCCAAATATGCCAATATTTCGGAACTTATGAACAATAATACAGACAGAGAATGAGCAAGTGAAGGTGACATTGATGTCTTTTAAGGTACACACACATATAGAAAATGTAACGTCATCGTCGTCATCGTATAAAATGCTTCCGATAGTTGATTTATGGAAAAGGTTATAATGTTAAACTTTTGAAATATGTGAATTTTGGAAATATGTGAATGGAAATTAAGTCTAGTTTGTAGCTGAAATAGTACTGAATATATATATATATATATATATATATATATATATATATACAAGCATAGGCATGGCTGCGTGCATATGCATGGTTACATGAGCCCTGGTTTAGTGCTACTGTATGGCATCTTGGTCAAGTGACATCTACTATGGCGTCGGGCCGACCAAATCTTTCGAAGTGCATTTGACGTCAGGATATGAAAAACAGCATGTTTTATATATGTATGTATGTATGTATATGTATGTATGTATGTATGTATGTATGTATATATATATATATATATATATATATATATATATATATATATATATATATATATATATATATATACGAGTGTGTGTGTGTATGCTTAAGCGTATATTGCGTACTCAGTTACTTAGTTGAAGTGTGAGACAACATCATTGATAAAGGTGAGCATTTACCGGAATAACCTGATAAACTTAACAAGTAGGAGAAAGCGAACGCTCTCTACAAACATATAAACTCTCGATCATCAATATGTAAGCATATGTCTTCCAACAAAGCAAGTAATTCTGAACTATTCTGCCCTGCGCAGTTCCAACTTGAATCTTGCTGAAGGCTTCAGGTACTTAGGTGGTTGTGTAAGCAGTTCTGGAGCAAGGACAAGCATGAACAGGGAACGGACAAGCTTGGGCAGCCTGTTACAAACTAAAAAAGGTCTGGAACACCAGATTTCTCAGGCCAGTCGTAATCAAGTTGATCATTGCAACTATCAAATCAACGTTATTATATGGCAGTGAAACGTGGACACTGACAAAGTAATTATCAAGCGGGCTACATAAAGATGATATATAAAGATGATACCAATGGCCTTAATTGTTAAAAGGTAGAAACACATTACAAATGAATGACTTTCTAGAGAGTTAGCGACAAGATCATGCAAAGGCGGCTGTGATTATCTGGTCACTGCGCGCACGTTAGTCCGTAAGCATGCACGTTAGTCCGGTGGAATCTACTTCATGATCAGGTAAGAAGAGGAGAAGGTCATCACACTTATATCGATAACTTGATTGCAGACACTGGCCTGGAATATATCCAGAACCTCGAGAGAGTGATGTTGGAGCGAGAAGTGTGCCCGGTGGACTTTATTGGTGCGGCTTGGTTTAGAATTCGGCCATAATAACAAATAAGAAGCATATGTCATATACTAAGGATTTTAGTACCTGCTAAGTCGATAGTGTAGTGTTATCATTATTAGAGATATCGTTTAATGGCGAAAATAAGGGTAATTTTGTAAGGCGAAGACCGCGCAGAGTGTAGTATTTTCTAAAATTTATACTTTGAATCAACATTTAATTGATGCATACTCTTTAATTTAACTGTCGCCTGTCATCATTTTTGTTTATCAATCATCTACAGCATTCCACATATGTAAACTTAGGTATAACCTAAAAGTCAATGACATAGACCGTCTTATTACACATATATGTGCATTATGCCATACGTATATTATGCGTAAGTACTGGATTAAAAACAGAGAAACAAAATTCCACGCAATGTATTATAGATAAAACATTTATAAATTATTATTCGTAAGGCAGTTAACTACATACGTATGAGTATTTTTTAAATCACTACAGCAATTATTCAAAGACAGTATGACCTTCAGTTTATCCATATGAACTTTCCTCTGATAACGAAACACGGATGTAGTATGACGTATAATTATTTGTTAAAGTATTAAAAATATAGTGAGTGATACAATAGAAGAATATTTTAGATAGATTGTCTTTCATCTCAGTCATTAGTGAAGAATGTTTAAAATGTTTACTATATGTTTTATTCTTCAAAACGAAGATAATATTTTGGCGATCATGATCGTATATATGGTAGATCTTCCTAGAGCGTTTGTCTTTCTTGAACGAAATACCAAAATAGTTTTAAATAACTTTCAAGAGAGAAGAATTGACAAGCAAAGCGAAGAATACACACACACACACACACGCACACAACACACCACACACACACACACTATATATATATATATATATATATATATATATATATGTATATATATATATATATATATATCAAAGATGTTCGTTTCAAAGACCCCACGCTCGCTAATACAATTATGGACAACATCTGAACTGTCAGACGGTTCATGAAATATATATAATTTCCAAAAGATATGTATACATACATACATACCAATATATATATATATATATATATATATATATAGATATAATATATATATATATATTATATATAATATATATATATATATAATGTTGTGTATATATATATATACACATATTACATATATATATACATATATATATATTTATTATACATATATATATATATAATTTCAGTAAAAACAATAAGATTCAAGTGAGTTCCAATGAATTCACATGAATGCGGTACTTAACTTAGATGCACCAGAAATCTATATGGTATATAACCATAAAATAATGTGGGGTGATTATAAACAAGAAAAAAGCAACAAGACTGGATTAGTTGTTCAGTACAATTGTTTCATACGAAGAACAGCTTTATTAAAAGCTGCAAATATTGCAGCCAATACAAGTGTTCCGTATTCATCAGCCAAAACACATATGAGCTTTCCAAACATCCTAGTTTTATAAAAGGTTTTTAAAAAAGCTTGTTAGCTTCACAGAAGAGGATTTACCTTTTTTGTGAAGCTAACAAACTTTTTAAAAAACCTTTTATAAAACTGTGCATCATTAGAGAACTTTTGAAGTCTGCTTACAATCTAACTTTGCTTTTCTTAGAACTCTCTTCGATACTTCATGAGTGTAGCCTCACCCCCTGGGATGTTTGGAAAACTCATATGTGTTTTGGCTGATGAATACGGGACACTTGTATTGGCTGCAATATTTGCAGCTTTTAATAAGCTGTTCTTCGTATGAAACAATTGTACTGAACAACTAATCCATTCTTGTTGCTTTTTTCTTGGTGTATATATATATATATATATTATATATATATATATTATAATATACCTATGTATGTGCATATTACATATGTATGTGCAATATATATAATCTGATTTTATAATACATTAAACCTATACATCTTTAATATTAATAAATTATATAACTAGAGATACATATTTCTATACACACATTCATACATATATGCACAAAGATACAAATATACTTACATATGTGTGTGTGTATGTGTGTGTGTATTACATCTGGCCAAAAATCATTGAAATATTCAATGTTAATTTTTTTTTTTTATCCAACAGCATACTGAAATAGTAGTTATTGTACTTAATATAATTATATTCATATTTCCTAAATTAATTCTATGTTCTAAGAGGTATTGTAATTCAATTCTATATTTCTATAGAGATATTGCACTCATTAAATATATTCAACTTAAACTGAAACGAAATATCTGTGACCTCAATAGAAATTAGAGACACCAGAATTTCTTTTTATAAAAGAATATAAGCACTATTGTGGGGAAACTTCGAAAATATGCAAATAGACATTATATATCATTTGAAAAGAACGTCGGGCTAGGTACTCACAGACATGTATGTTCGAACCATTTTCCGAACGTATTAATATGTGGGCAGAAAACTACATTCATTTATATACGCATATAAAAACACCTCTATATATATATATATATATATATAATATATATATATATATACATATATACATATGTATATATATATAAACATATATATATATATATATATATATATATATCTATATATTATACATACATATATATATACTATATATATATATATATCATACACATATATATATATATATATAATACATATATATATACTACATGCATATATATATATATATTCATGCATATATATATATATTATATATTCATGCATACATACATACATATATACATACATAGACAGTACTATCATTCTGTTCGAGAATGTGTTTGCGAAATATTACAATATGTAGATAGTTATAGACCTCTGCATATATAAATATGTGTGCTCAGATACAGACACAGGCGCGGGCATACATACAAGTTTGATGCGCACGTGAGAATATATGGATGCATGAGTGTATATATGTGGATATACGTGAATGTATATAATACACACATACATAGACATATACAGACGAGTAATATGTATATGTGTGTGTGTTCTTATTTGTGTGTGTGTGTATATTTGAAGACATATATAAATACATAAGACTTATATATTCATGTATACATACAATTATCTTAAGTTACACTGTTTGTACATCGATTGTGACAAGGTATTATTGACTTTTTTTTCGATATAAAACTCTTTTACATTATTCCAGTACATAAAACATTAATATTACTTTTTTCGTCCTTGTCTCTCTTGAAAACCACACCCAAAATCTTCTTTTACTAAAATACCACAAAATAAATTAATATAATTATCGACGATAATGTCCGGCTGAGTATTCTTTCTATCATGTTCGATGACACGTTTTGTTGAGAAAAATTGAAAAGTCATTAATCATTTTTTTCTCCTATTTTTTTTTTTTTTTTTACATTGAGGATGGACTGGTTTGCTGAATGAATGTGGTAAGACAATATAATAAACATTCATTGAAAAATGTTCATGTTCTGATCTGATTAATTTTAATGATCAAAGTTTCGGCTTTTGTTATAGAATGTTATCAATCAGATTTCCTTAGATTTTATTCCTCCATGAAACGATAAACGATAGCTGTCGTTTATCATGAGAATAACGTTAGCTGTATAATTTTAAACCAGTCCTTGAGATTATTAACTTATTTCTTGAAGATTTGGTGATATATTCCAGGCTCGTGTGAGGCAAAATAAAGACGTAAGAAACGGAACTAACAAACAAACTGGTTTAGAAGCGGCAAACAAAAATCAAATTACAACAAAGAGTATGAATGTTTTAGATTCGAAATAGAAAGGAAACGACTGAGAAAGATGGAGGTAGAGAGAGGAAATGTGAGTAGGCAGCTGATAAAACGCGTGAAGTTGTGATGAATGATAGGTTTTGTGTGATGGATGGATGCAACTGAGGAATATAAAAGATCATGGAAGAAAATATATGAAAGAGAAAGAGGACGTCAGGAATAAGAAATAAGAGGGAAAGAAACGGAGAATGGTCAACAGAAGTTTAAGGGATGAGGAGGGCAAGGAAGATGGCGATTACGGTAAACCAAAATAAGAAAAACCATACCAAAGAATGAAAGCGATTCAGGAAGATAAAAACACATGGAATATATAGAGGGGACGCGTACATATCTACGAATGAAAGTATATAGTACACACATACATGCCTTTATATATATATATATATATATATATATAATATATACTTTATTTTAAGTAGCAGAAAAATTCAACAAAATCTGTTGAATTTTCTGCTGCTTAAAATAAAGCATATTACTCTACCACTGGTATTTGAGTACTCTTTTTTCCACCTTGTTTCACATTTATGTGTTTACTCCGGTATATCTATATATAATATATATATATATATATATATATATAATATAATATATATATATAAATATAGTCAAAAAGATAGAAAGATAGATAGATAACTTTCTTTATTGGCCACACAGGCTGGACACAGAAGGGGCAATTACAAATGTAGAGTTTTTCTTTTCGGAGATGGAAAAGGGAAAAGAAGAAAAAAAAAGGAAACAAATGTAAAATTTCGATCAAAAGGGATCGTGTATCACAGAGAGAAAAAAAAATTTTTCAAAGTAACAAAACAGGATTAGGTTCATCCGTGGAAAGAAAAGCCTAAAGAAAAGACCACGGTAACCTCAGGCAGGGAGGAAAAAACACAAAGTGCTCTCTCTTTCTCTCTCTTTTACGATTTACAAGATCATGCTCAAAGTGGTTTCGTCACTCGCACGCACCATCTTTGCTACATTCACCCACCTTTTTTTTAAACTTTCACGAGACAAAACCTGCCTCTCCATTCTCACCTTCCTTTTCAAGTGGTTCTTGAAAGAGTTGATGAGCGATTGGCCAGAGAGGTGTTTGTCTCTAATCCTTTCCCTCGAGTCCACCGCACACATTCTTTCACCATGGCCACCAGTACGATGAAAACTGCCTTGCCTTCCTGGTTGAGGGAAGGGGGCGGATCAACTCCCACGATAAACACGGCCGATAGGCGGACTCCCACACAAGACAGCAGCCGTCCAAATGGTTGGACTCTGCACGAGTGCATGCAGAATGGTCTCTTCGCTCTGACTGCATCTCGGGCAATTCGGTCCAGATAGATAGATAGAGAGAGACAGGGAAAGAGATAGATAGATAGATAGATAGATAGATAGATAGATAGATAGATAGATAGATAGATAGATAGATAGATAGATGGATGGATAGATAGATAGATAGATAGATAGATAGATAGATAGATAGATAGATAGATAGACAGACAGACAGACAGACAGACAGACAGACAGACAGACAGACAGATACATTTATACATATGTATATGCATATACAGGAGTTGGATAGAATAATGGAAACAACTAGCATCATTGCAAAATAATTTTGAAATATCTATAAAAACGTCAAACGCTTGCTTATTTTTATATGTTTTTAGTTATTATTAGTGTTGCTTAATGTTTTGCTAAAATTGCTGTCCCTTTTCAGTTATCATCAGAAAAAGGTAATAAAAATTCATTAAATGACTGATCTAACGGACTTACAAATAGGTCAAATAGTTAGTGTTGGTATGGCAGGCGCTAGCGTAACGAAAACAGCCGAAATATTTGGGGAATCAAGAAGTATTGTCTGGAAAGTTATGACAGCCTTTGAGAAAGAGGATTAAGCCTCCTCGTCGAAGCAAAACTCCAGAAGAAACCTAAAACATGTAGATAGAGACGGTCAGACTCTTACGCGAATTGTTAGAAAGGATCATAGAAGTACAGCTCTCAAAATTACTGCAGAGTTTAATGACCAACTCGAAAACACAGTTTCCACAAAAAATTGTTCGCCGGGAGCTGCACAAAGCCAGATTTCACGGGAGGGCTGCAATCAGAAAACCACTACTTACGAAAACAAACGTTGCAAAACGTTTAGAGTGGAGTAAGAACCTACAGAATTGGTCCCTGGAGCACTGGAAGAATGTTATATTTTCGGACGAGTCATCCTTAACCTTATTTACGACCACCGGCCGAGTATACGTTTGGAGACAGCCAAAAGAAGAATGACCCAGACTACATTCTTCGAACTGCTAAACATGGAGGAGGAACTGTGAGGATCTGGTGGGGTCTATAACTTGAAAATCCGCCTACCCAATGGTTTCCTTTCATGGTAGAATTAATATCAAGACTTTTTAAGCATTTATCTGATCAAATTCATCCTATGGTTGTTGAATTGTTTCCGGGAGGAAACGCAATCTTTCAGGATGATAATGCACCAATTCACATAGCTAAAGATGTTACTGAATGGCACGGAGAACATTCTAGTGACGTTGAACGTCTTATCTAGCCACCACAGTCCCCAGATTTCATTATTATTGAATATTTATGGTGCATGTTAGAAAAACAAGAAAGGGATGTAATTTTTCGTAGTTTTTGTGTAACAATTGTAAAGTAAGCCCTTCACAATTGTTATTCTTGGGTTGAATAATACCGTTATTATTTGATTTAATTGTATTTTTTTGTACATGGTGTTTGGGGCCGGAGATGGATCGTAAAGCATCAAGCGTGTTTCCATGTGCTGTTCAAGCAGTGGAGATGATATACAGTTAAAATACATCATTTCATTTGGGAAATAGAAATAAATTTCAATGAGTTTTACTTACTCGGATATAGTCCAACCCTTTGTCAGCTATATTTCATTCCATGCGATGTCTTTATTTCCGATGTTTTTGGATAAAGTTCGGAGCCATCTTTTATCGCTCTCACATGTTAAACGTCCCCGGTGTATTATTCGTTAAACGTCCCCGATCTATTATTGTTAAAGATCCCCGGTATATTATTATTATTATTATTATTATTATTATTATTATTATTATTATTATTATTATTATTATTATTATTATTATTATTATTGTTATTGAGCGAGAGAGCAGTGCATGCCATCAAAGTGACACTGGAGTAAAATATACGAAGCCCAGTATACCCATCATGACTACCCGTCTGATAAGGGTACACCAGGCACATGCATCACAACCATATGTGCGCGACATGGTGATCTCATATCAAGATAAACAGCACATGACCTTGCAGGTGGGGCCCAGTGAGAATTTTCTTCTGATCGCGTAGCCCATCCCGCCCAAAAGGTCCATGAATAAAGGTTGCTTAAGGCTGTTGAACGAAACACCCATGTTTTCAAAGGTGAATTATTCAACCCCCAAAGAATCCCTCTCAACACATGGCTATGATGCTTCCCCACTACTTCTGCTCTTGATCAGAGATGCACATATCGTCAGCCACTGAGGGACGTGCTCAACTGGTTATGGTCAAACAACTGACAAGCAAATCTGTGGTATTGAGCAGAATATTTGCTGTAGCCCATCTTTTATACCAAGACAAATCAATGTACAAGATGACACTTCCAATCAGTTAAGATCAGAAGCCATGAGGGCCACTGCCTGATATCGCATCAGAGCATTTATACTGCATCAGGGCATTACTATTATTATTATTATTATATTATTATTATTATTATTATTATTATTATTATTATTATTATTATTATTATTGAGTGAGAGAGCAGTTCATGCCATCAAAGTGACACTGGGGTAAAATATACGAAGCCCAATATACCCATCATGACTACCCGTCTGATAAAGGTACACCAGGCACATGCATCACAACCATATGTGCGCGACATGGTGATCTCATATCAAGATAAACTGCACATGACCTTGCAGGTGGGGCCCAGTTAGAATCTTCTTCAGGTTGAGTAGCCCATCCCGCTCAAACGGTCCCTGAATAAGGGTTGTTTAAGGATGTTGAAAGAACCACCCATGTTTCCAGAGGTGAACTATTCAAACCCCAAAGAATCCCTCTCAACACATGGCTATGATGCTCCCCCACTACTTCTACTCGTGATCAGAGATGCACATACCGTCAGCCACTAAGGGGCATGCTCAACTGGTTTAGGTCAAACAACTTATTATTATTATTATTACTATTATTATTATTATTATTATTATTATTATTATTATTATTATTATTATTATTATTATTAATATTATTATATAGGACTGAGGTAACTCCTTCAGTAGGTATACAGAAGCAAAAAAAAAAGAATGCCATTGTTATCAAGTGAAATGCTACTCTTCTTTTTTTCACTTATGTATACCTACTGGAGGAGTTAACTCAATCCTATAAAATTTTACCAAAAATGAAGTAGATTGACTAGTTTATTTTTTTGAACCTGTGGAAGGCACAATAGATGCCGAAATATCATTCACTTGATAACAATGACACTCGTCTTCTTTTTGCTATTCTTCTTCTTATTATTATTATTATTATTAATATTATTATTATTACTTTTTTTTTCTTCTTTCAAATTTGCTTCCATTTCTTGCCGAGTGTCTTCCCGACTCCTAGGGCAAAGAAACTCATAGTATACATTGGTAGGCCATTAAACCAAACTCAATAGTTCGTTCATTTTTTTTTTTTTTAAGTTAAATTAAAATACATGAGCAGCAGTAGTTCTCACATCGACAATGCTCTTCTCAATATTATTATTATTATTATTATTATTATTATTATTATTATTATTATTATTATTATTATTATTATTATTATTATTATTTTCATTATTATAGATTTTCGCACAGTATACAATATCGTGAGGTTGTTGATTGAAGATATTGTGTCTACCGAGGGCTTTGTACTGTTTGTCAAGTCACAACAAGGACCTCAGACATGGAGTATTTTATACAATATACGTGCAGTTCCAAGTAATGCTCCCTCATACAATATATCTAGATTGTTGGGTATCCCTAAGGCTTTCAGATGTTTTCCAGATTGGGTGGTAGTGAACTCAATGCTTCGATGACAATAGGGATAACCTTTATGCTCGATTCTCTTAGCTGCTGCATCTAAGCGATCACAGTTCTCAGGTCTCCATATTAATCAAGTTTTTCTCTTTTTTTCCTGATGATGTGTTGATCTCCTGGCTCTACTACCTCGATTATTAAGCACTCTTGTTTGTCCCTTCTAAGGGTTACTATATCCGACCTTCAGTGCTCTAACACTGTCTGTCTAGAAATAAAAGTCCCAGTGGATTTTTCCTTCCCCTTTTCGTCCATTGCCTTTTCCGTTGTATTTTGGTACGAAATACCCGTAACCTCATATCCATACCTATGGCATAGTAGCCAGGGGAGGTTTTGGGTTATTTTGTCGTGTCTACGCTTGTACTCTTTCTGTTCAAGACTTTCACAAGCACGAAAAATGTGAGTCACAATCCCACACATTCTGCAGAGGTCCGATGCACTTGTGTGGTACATATTCTTTTTCACTGAGTTGGTATTCAATGCCTGGTCCTGGTCCGCGAAGATTAGGCTTTCGGTATTCTTTTTTAAGTCACCTTTGTTAAGCCACCTCTATAATGCATCCTGGTCTTTTAATTTGTTGGTTTCACGGTGGAACTGACTATGTAATTCCATACGGAATAGGGTTTCTTCTCTCTCTAGTTGGCTGTTCTTGTTCGGAATTCATGTCCAATTTTGTTAACACCTTCTGCACTAGCAGTATACTGTAGCAGGTCTTCTTTGCTGTTTACCAAATATTCTGCCATGTTTCTTCTTTCACTGTTGATACACTCGAGTACGCTAATCAGCCCACGTTCATTATTAACTCTCTTCTTGTAAAGACTGTGTACATCTGCCTTAGTGTGGAGGGCATGATGCATTGTCGTTGTCTTTCGGGTAGTGCGATCGAGTTGGTCAATCTCCGCTTGTGCCTGCGCTATAGCGAACAACAACCGCCCATATATTGATGGCAGTCACAAAGTTCTTTGACTTGCGCTTTGATTTCGAGAGAAATTTGAGGCACTCGAACTATACAGTGATGACCTTGTCTTTCATTTCTCTGTTCCAGATATGGTCCAGCTCCAGGATCCCATTCCCTCTCCGTTTGATCATTCTATGCCCCTACAATTTACTCTTTTTCCCAGTTTGAAAGTAAGCAACGCACACTTCGAGATACCGAATTACATCCGTATATCCTTGCTTCACATTTGCACAGTCGCAACCTGCCTCTCTATTTGATGCTCTGCTTTTGCGAAGAGTTTTAAATCATTCACGAAGAGATGGTGGTTGAAACGAAGTCCGTTCTTTCTCAGCTCATAGTGCACGTTGATTTTGCGTAGGACTACAGAGAGTGGGATCAAGGCTATAACAAAGAACAAGGTGAACAAGAATCTCCTCGGAAGATACCTCTTTTGATTGTTACCTTGGCTAACTGCTAGTTGTTACAGGAAAGACGCGTTTTCCGACTAGGCATGCTGTTTTTAGTCAGTACATACACGTTCTCAGCTATTCCACACATATCGAGTGTTTCTAATATTAACGAATGCGGCAACATGTCGTAAGCGTTTTTGAAGTCTATCCACGCCATGTATAATTGGTTTTAGCATCGTTTAGAGTTCTTCATTATAACATTGTCTATCACAAGGTCGTCCTTGGTGCCCTTGGATCCTTTTCGGCATCCCTTTTGTTCTACCAGAAAAAAATTGTTTTCCGCAATGAAAGTATATATTTTCCTTGTGAGGGTATCTGTTAATACTTTCCATAGGAGGTTAAACAAGAAATTGGTCGGTAGGTGCCAACTTCATTACACTTTGAACGATCTCTCATTAACCATGTTGTTCTTCCCTCTACCGTCCAATCCGGAACTGTACCGCTCTGTTCACGACTAACAGCGCACGATGATCCCTGCTCCTGCTCGTTGATCCAATCTGCTGGTTTCCTCCGCACAGTCTGTTGGGTTGGTCTTCTTATGCATAAGTAGACATGCTCTTGCTCGGCGGGGGATTGAAACCCATCTGCTACCCTCACCATATTTTAGCCGGCCTGCAGTAACCATTGGCCGGGATGTAGCAGCAGATGCATGCAAAGATGTTTCAGGAGTCACAAGCGAGCGCCTGGTGTC
>NC_042999.1:65286951-65296951 GCF_006345805.1 Octopus sinensis | reverse complement strand
CTACAGATTTGCTGCAAAATCGAAACAGAGCAGATGTTCAATCCAATATAGAATTGACACATTCTATGATCCCACCCCATTTTCATTGCTTCTCTTTGTCAATGATATTTAAAAGTATTTTATAGCTAGGACGCATCCCAAATGTGCGTATATTACCATATTAATGTAGCTCCATATCAGATGAATGGAGTGTAGGTTTGCTTTACATATTTGTGTGGATTTATTTAAATATATATATATATATATATATATATAGAGAGAGAGAGAGAGAGAGAGAGAGATGTATGTACATATAAATGTGTGTGTGTATATATATATAGGCATATACATAAATATATATGTATATATATGAACATATAAGTATATATGTATCTGCGTGTATGTATACATATATTTGTATATAGTATGTATATATATATATATTATATATATAATATATATATAATATATATATAAGCGTAAATGCTGGAACGTCTTTTGCTTATATATATATACGTATGATGTATGTTTATATATACACATACATACATAAAGAATTGTATGAATATTGATATACAACATAAATACAAATATGAGCATGTATATATATATATATATATATATATATATATATATATATATATATATATATATATATATATGTCAATATACAGTCATACTTGCGCACTTAACATACATACACACATGCATACATTGGTAATATGGTAATTCACTTAGTAATATCGTAATATATGAAGTTATTTAATCTTGCTGTAAACGATTTCTGCAGGAAAAGACGGGAGAAAGAAAAGGATAGAGATATAAAGATAGATGTTGGGTGCAAGGTTGAAAATAGTGTCGAAGATCAGCCAATCATAATATCGTGATGTCCACCCTTATTTGGATATGGTATCTGCATTGATGTATCTAACGTTTTCCTGTGACATGTTAACATGTCAATGATTTATAGATGAATAAATCTCGCCATGATATGCATTTAATCGACCACTGCAATAAGTCCATTTGCTGTTCGCTTTATCCCCGAGAACCAGCAGCTAAGTACCCCACAAATCACAACTAAACCTGCGCCATTAAAGTAAGAGGAACAACAGGTTTGTAGTTGTAGTTATTGGAGAAAAACGGTTTCGGATATTGTCACGAAACCAACAATTTTAGGTAAGGGATAATGTCATCACATCTAGGTCGTCCCATTGGATCCTCCCCCCCCCCGAGGATAAATCGATTTCATAGACTCCAATGTGAACTGGTACATATTTTATCGTCCCCAAAATTATGTTCGACCCTGGGGAAACTTGATCTCAGAACGCAAATTGCCAACAATAATGTTAAACTTTTTGTCCGATGCACTAAAAGTTTTGTCGGTTCGCTGCCATTCACTCGAGAACAAAAAGAAAGAAAAAAAAGAGCGCGATGATCGAGATATCAGCGTATTTGGTAATAAATCTGCTCTGTGGAAGCTGACTCGGTGCAAAAGGCACCAACTAGACATTTAATTAGATTGCAAATACTCATTTGTTGAAAATACCTTTAAACGTTCTCCTTTTGATATCAAATCTTACCGTGTATATATGAATACACTATGAATTACCTGCAGTGGCACAATCAAATACTATACCTATCACTTAATTCCCGTTTTCTTCAAATTGGGTAGTCGTCATAATCTTAAGACCGATGGTTAAAGATCTTTGTAGAATCTGTTCTAACTCTCTCTACTCAGAGTTCAAATCCTACGACAATTAACTCAACTGTCTTACAAATTTTAGAGGAAAAATATATACAACACAAATACGATGTTTGATTCTTCTCTCTCCATTTCTCTCCCTCACCCTCTCCCACTGTCTCTGTTTCTTCCTCACTCTCTTCCATCCAGGGGTCTTATAGAGAACAACTCACAGCCCCAATAAGTCCAGAAATGGAAACGAGATGATTGGTAAACTAATAACCTCAATCTTTTTTTATGAATGTGAAAAACAATATTATATGAGATATTATTTTCAACAACAAAAGGTCAAGTGTATCTGACCAAGAAACACTCCAAGCTATTACAAGACATGCGGAATGAAATGTAACATGCATGATGTACGTTTGAAACAATTGTAGTAAACAACCACCTCTTTCATACTACAGATTAAACGACTGCTTCTTACCATGGTCGCTCGACTGACTCTGTTGCATCATACACACACACACACACACACACACACACACATATATATATATATATTTTTTTGTACTTGTTTCAGTCATTTTGACTGCGGCCATGCTGGAGCACCGCCTTTTAGAGTGGTGAAAGTGTACAGCAGGGATCACCACCTCCTGCCGGAGCATCGTGGAGCTTTTAGGTGTTTTTCGCTCAATAAACACACACAACGCCCGGTCTGGGAATCGAAACCGCGATCCTCCGACCGCAAGTCCGCTGCTCTAACCGCTAGGCCATATATAGGCTATATATATATAGTCAAAACTATTGAAAAGGTTGCAAGACGCAACGAAAATCTTAGAACAATAAGAATAAGAAAAAAGTGGAAATCTTACCGGTGAGTGTGTTAAATAATAAGACACAAAAAGAAAATGACTCTCCCCAGACAAAACATAATATATATATATATATATATATATATATATATATATATATATATATATATGTAAATATATATATGTATATACCAAAGCGCATGCATATGTATATATGTATATATATATATATATATATATATATATATATATATATATATATATATACACACAAAGTTACTGCGTGGTGTTCAGTTATTCCATGAATGAAAATGCATTGAATACTACAAGGCGTACAGGTATGACAGAAACAAAGGTCTTAATTCTTCCTCAGTTATCGATCAAAGATACTAATATTATTGGTTTGATCCGTAATTCTATGCAAATCTTGCGTGTGCCACCCATATACTAGATTCCCAGTTTTATGGATATTAGCATCTTTGGTCAGTAACTGAGGAAGGATTAGGGTCCCTGTTTCTGTACTACGTGTACATTTTGTTCTGTTTAATGACTTTTTCAAGTATATATATATATATATACATATATACAAAAATATATACATATATATATATATATATATATATGCACATATATACATACACACACACACGTATATATATATATATATATATATATATATATATATATATATATATATATATATATATATACATCTATATAAAGCTGTTACTCAGAGTTTCACCTTCCCGTTCGTCTGACAGTTTTCATGAAAATGAATTAAAATTGTGAACGGACGTATACCACCTCGGTATTCGAGTAGTATTTTCTCCACCTTGTTTTGCACGTGGCATAATGGTTATAGGGGTTTCGGATCACAATCGTAAGGTCGTGAGTTCGATTTTTCGCGGCACGTTGCGTCCTTGAGCAAGACTATACATTTTAGGTTTCTCTAGTCCACCTAGCTACCAAAAATGTGTAGTACTGTTACTTCAGAAGGACAACCTCACCACAATCTGTATCACGCCAAAAGTTCCTCAGAAGTACGTTAAGGGTACGCATGTGTATGAAGTGCTCAGTTCCTTGCAGCCTAATTTCGTGAGTAGTTTATTCCGCCTCTGTGATCATCTGGAACCCACATTATCATAACCGACGTAGTGCCATTTTTGGTTTTCTGTTTTTTTTTTGTTTTTGTTTTTGTTATAAAAGGGAAAATTCCTTTATATTATATATATTCTTTTTGTTCTGGTCATTAGACTACACCCATCCCTGAAGTGTTGTAGTCGAATCTATCAACGCTAGTGCTTATTTTATTTTAAGCGTGGTACTAATTCTATTAGTGACACTTACCGAAACGCTAGGTTTCAGAGACCTAAAAGCGCCAGCCCCAGGAGTAAAGCGTTGTCGAGCGACAAAAACACAAAGACAAGCAGACATACACAGACTGATACACATATGCGTACAAACACACATATCCACACAGACATACATAAATACATATATTTTTACGACACACTTCTTCCAGTTTCCGTCTACCAAATCCACTCACAAGACTTTGGTCGGCCCAACGCTATAGCAGAAGACGTTTGCCAAAGGTGCCATGTATTGGAACTATGGTGTCCATAACTTATATGCCATTGGAAACGTTTCAAGAAGCTGTGATGTACATTAAAAGACCAAACGAAAATAATGGAAAGAAAAATTAATATCTAGTACTATGGAGGTTTTGATATTCCTTTCTATTATTGGGACAAGGCCTGAAATTTTCGTGGAACGCACTGGTCGATTACATCAATCCCAGTGCGCAACTGATACTTATTTCATTGACACTAAAAGGATAAAAGTTGAATTCAATCTCAGCGAAATTTGAACTCAGAACGTAAAGATGAACGAAATGCCACTAACTATTTTTGTCCGGTGTGCTAACGATTCTGCCAGCACGCAACCTTTATGGAGCTTATAATAATTCTTTCTGCTAAAGGAACAAGGCATGGCATTTGTTGAGAAGAGACTAGTTGATTAGATCCATGGTAGTTAATTCATCGACCCCGAATGAATGAAAGGCAAAGTCGCCCTCGGCGGATTTTATACTCAGAACGTAAAGAGGGACGAAATGCGCTAAGTGTTTTTACTTGATGTGGTAACGTTTCTTCCAGCTCGTTGCCTTAATCGAGATTCTTCTTTACATGACATGCCTATAGAAAGTTTTCTTTCTTCATAAGAAATTGAAGTTGGATAGCAGGGAAATAAGTTATGGATAGCCTTGACAGAAAATTGTGATTAAAATTTATTAAATAAGATAGTTTCGTGTGTCATTTTGAGATATGAGTTTAGTCAATGCGAAGGATCGTTTGTGAAAATTGCTTTCTTCAGTGCGTGAAATTTCGATGTTTTACATTTCAACACAACATTGAACGCATAAATGGCTCTAAATTCACACATCTCATACGAGATTTGCTGCCACTGTCAGCAATTAACAGATTTAAACATGACAATGATTTCTGAAACTACTACAAACTATTACATCATACGTCAGTCATAGATTAATCGCAAAATCTATTTATAATAAAGTTTCCACTTATCTTCATAGCAACAGAGTTCAGTAACCGTAATCAGAGTTATGATCAACTATACTTTACGAAGCTGATGAAAATGCCGATGCATTAGCTAAACTGCGGCCCTCAGGAGGTTTATTGATTACTCAAATGCTAACGTAAAATCATACCTTACTCTAGTGTATATTTAGTGAAATTTCTGTGTCTTATCTGAATTACTGATCAGGCTTCAAATCACCCATTTGAACTAGCTTCGCATTATTGCAAGCAGAAACGTAATACGATACAAAACCTTAGCCACAATTAGAAGTTCTTCGTTGAAATCAGGGTTAGTTATATAAAAGTTTATTTGCGATATTTGCTATGAACAAGATTACTACATGACACAAAGTAATCGATAGGGAGCTTCAGAGTTATGGAAAATTAATGTGAAGCTAACTAACATACAATAATGAAAGATTATTTTGTTTAAAGCCATTATTAAAAGGAGATTACTTTGAAAATTACTGTTTACTGGTTACTTTTTTTACTGCTAGAAGAAATGCGTCTATTCCCATGAAAATTGATACTACTTTAACAATTATGACAACGTATCAAATCAACGATGTGGCTTATCTGTGGTCAGTCAGTCTGCTAGAAATAACAACCAAATTGCCTTCTGATTAATATCCTATAGTATTAAAAAATGATGGCACATTGTTTACCGTAGACGAACATCCGCTCATAGGAAAAAATATTGTTTTGAGTTCTATCTAGGTAGGAATGTTAGGCTCCGTGGTTACCATGGCGTATAAGTGATCGGCATGAAAACATCCCCCTGAACTGAAAGCCAACCCGTTATTGGTTAGTTACTCATTTAAATGTCGGTGAAGTGAACCAGTGTGAACCGAAGTGTTTTGTATGTTTATGGGAATCCAAATCCTGATCTTGTGATCACAAATGTAGCACGCAAACCACTAGGTCTCGTGCTTTCACAATCTCTGATAAGATATTTCTTTAAAGAAGATAGCGTGGTGTCGTCTGCAATGATTTTAACATATTCCTCCTTAAATAGAGTGATCCTTGAGGTTATACAATATTAACTATGCGTAAACTCTCAGCAACTGTCTTTTGAAACAGCGAAATATTTGCCGCAAACCCATCTTGTAGTTCTGATATAAACGTGTCACATAAACTATAACCGGCAGTTGTCTTTCTTGTACGTTATACTAGTCCAGTATATATCTTAGCATGACAGAAATCGGACGTAAGAGAATAAAGGAAGTAGTATATAAACTAAGAGTGTATTCTGTAACATAAGGTCGACTTATTGAAAGCTTACTACAAGAAAATTGCTATTAATAAGTTTTGCTAAATCCAATCCAAGCACTTATAATATTCCGAGTAGATCAATGTCGTTTACTCAATCCCCAGGAAAGAGACAGCATCGTCTATCAAGATGAAATCTGAAGTAGAATTATTGAGAAATAGCTTTGTTTGTGGAACTCCTCAGCTTGCGTAGGCCGAAGACACAATCTTCACTTATTAAAAGGAGATTACTTTGAAAATTACTGTTTACTGGTTATATTTAGATATGGTTATATATAAATAGTTATATGTGTATGGGTGTATATATAGTTTATTTTTTTGTTTTGTTTTATATTTTATATTTTATATTTAATTGTTGAAAGGTTTATTTTAGTTTTTATATTGTTTATATATTGATTATATATGGATTATATATAGGTTATATATAGATTATATATTTATATTTTTTCATTAATACTTTAATTATTTTAAAATTATTATTTTTATATTTTAAAATATTGATATTTTAGATTGGAAGTCCACCTGAAGATTGTCGATCAAGACAAGAAACAATTGTAGTGGCGGTTTTTTTGACTATTTATCAAAATTTTATGTATTGATTAAGTCTTTCCTTGTTTGTTTTGCAAAATAGTGGTTTTGTCTCTAATAATATTATATATATATATATATATATATATATATATATATATAATATATATATATAATATATATATATAAACAAATCAAATTGCGATAAAATAAAAATAATTATAATCGCTGGTATTACTAACACATATATATATATATATATACATATTTATATATATATATATATATATATATATGTGTGTGTGAGTGTGTGTGCGAGTGTGTGTATGTGAATATATATGTATGTGTGTGGTATATATATATACTTACTCGGAAATAGATGCGTGGTGTTCAATTAAATAATAAATAGCAAATAATATACAGTATATATATATATATATATATATATATATATATATATATATATATATTATATATATATACATACATTCATACATATATATATATATATATATATGTATGTGTTTGTGTGTATGCATATATACATGTATACATGTGTACAGGACATCACCAACGGAGCAAATAAACGCGAAATATGTAAACAACGAGAAAAATGGTAAACAGGACAAGTAACATAAAGAACGACCCTTCATCAATTGTTGGTTGTCTATCTACTCAGTTCGAGCAAGCAACGACAATATGAGTCTTCAAAGACAGTTGCTCCCATGGAGGGTTAAAGTTGGGAACAAAAAAATGACAGTGGATACATACAAGGAAACCGAATGGAAACAAACAATGAGAGTCGTTAGAACAGAACCAGAGGAAAATAGTGAATGCTGTGACAATTTTTTTTTTGAAAAGATCTCTCGTCTATCTTTTCTGTTTTCATAAAATGATTCTCACAGCGTTCGCTATTTTCCTCTCGTTCTGGTCTGAGATATATATATATATATATTGGGTTGGCAACTAAGTTCCCGCCATATTTTTATATTTTGGAACTTATTGCGTTCTGAAATTTGGGAATCTATTTTTTTTCTAGTTAATCTTAGTTAATTTTTGTCTATTTTCAGATCATTAAAATGGAATGTCAAGTTAAGAAAAACGAGCATTTTCGACACCTTTTTCTTTTTGATTTGAATCCAGGTTCTAAGGCCACAAACGCTGCTCGCGACATTTGAGCTGTGTATGGAGAGGGAGCCATAGCTGAAAGAACCGCTCTCGATTGGTATGTCAAGTTCAAAAATGGAAATTTTGACCTCAAAACTCACCTAGTTGATTTCGATAAAGAGCGATTAAACCAACTTTTGCACGAAAATTCTCGTTAAACAACAAGGGAACTGGCAGAGAAAATGGAATGCTCCCACACGGCTATAGAGAAGCATCTTCACCCGATGGGAAAGGTTCAGAAATATGGAGCATGGGTTCCGCATGCTTTAATTGACAACAACAAAAATCAACGAGCCACAATCTCCGCTGGTTTGCTTACTCGTCACCGCCCAACTCATGGACACAAGCAACGATTTATTTACTGAATCTTTACTGGCCTCAAAAAATGGTGCCTGTACATCAATATGAAGCTGCGTAAAAAATGGCTTGGCCCCGGTAAACAAGCGACACCGTGCGTGAAACAAGATCTTTATCCGCGTAAAACGATGTTGTGCCTATGGTGGGACTGGGAAGGAATTATACATTGCATCTTTTTCTGTCCCCATCACCACTTGACAACCGGTGCTGCTGTATTTACGTCTCCTGTAAGCTAGCAGTTAAACAAAAGAGACCGATAAAATATGTACTAGCCTCAAGAAATAAGTTCAGAGTTTGATTTGCTTGACTTAAACTCTTCACGATGGTGCTCATGCATGGCCGCAGTCAGATGACTAAAACATGTAAAAGAATAAAAGAATATGCAATATTAATATGTGTTCTGCTCTAAACCAAATAAAAATCTTCCACCATATTGAAAGAATCCTTCAATTCCCACATGGAACACCACACATGTTTACAACTTTTCTTCTATCTCTTTGGTCTCATAATTTTCCATAAACGCATGGCATAGACATTTCTTAATCTCACAACGAAATTTCTCGATTGTAAATTTCATTCTATTCGTAATGTACATTTTTGCATATATGAAAATTGAAGATTTCAAATTTAGTTTCTACTGTAACATCATGAGATATTCTCAACCCTTCAACTATCACAAGATATAATCACTGTAGGCATTCTAGAAGTATCTTACGGTAAAGACATTTATTAATGATTTCTCTCCTATAATAAGAACAGGACTAGAAAATGAGAGGAGAGCTAAATATACTCCCTGGCGTTTGTTTTATTCCTGATCTATGTAATTACTTGATGCAAATGAAATTCCTCGAAGCATTTTTCTACAATGTTCAGTTTTTCACCAGAAACAGCGAATAACATGTTCATACACCCAACTGGCATTGCCTGTATAGCACCCGTTCATTTACTCTCACATAAACACCAACATCCATGCTATGTTAACGGAGATTACTGTTACACTAAATAGATGTTCTTTATCGGACAATATTCCTCATTGTGAAACAACATAGTCACCAATTTCGTACAAAAATTTCGAAACGAATAAGTTTTTTAATATTCATCTAAAATGTATTTTATATATATAGTCTCTATATGAAGTACTCCTGATCCAGCGTAGAAACAAGATATAAGGTTATTTAACGTCACAATCTGATCTAAGGGTGCTATTTATCAAGTTATATCTATTGCATAAATTTGGTCTCCAGCTAAGCCTTTTTTGCAAGTCCTTATTAAAGATATGATGTTTATTATACGCATTAAGTGCATCGATTTTATTGGCTTGAGAAATCCAACGAAGATTACAGTATCTGTCACTTCACTCCTGTTTAAATTATAAACCAGAAATGAAAAGGAAATCTTCAATATTTAGGATACCAAAAGAAGCAACAGAGATGCTGTCAATGAAAGCAACAAACGGGATGAAATAAAACAGAAGGGAAGTTAATGTTTATACGTATATCTCATTGGCAGATTATGTAGAATATACATCTCTCTATATATAAACGGCAGTTTATCTGTGTGTGTTTCTGTGTGTCTGTTAGGTTGTACCCTCACCCTGACCACGGCTTTCAACC
>NC_042999.1:65279451-65281951 GCF_006345805.1 Octopus sinensis | reverse complement strand
CCTAGCAAATTATTTTATTTGCTAAAAATATCTGAAACCATGATCCAGGAGGTAGATGGTAAATGTTTTTATTTTTCATTCCATTCGAGTTTTTATCCCTAATAGTGGTTTGGACTTTAGCTGTTCCTCCTAGCGTGAAAGGAATCCTGTGACGGACACCGCTTATGTGTTTAAATACACACTGTATTTATATGAATAATATATAGTCTATTGACTAAGTTTTCTACACGCTAGGCCACAGGTAGTAAAAATTTATAAAATCTTTATTACCCTGATATTATTAATTATATATATATATATACTAAACCGCGAAAGAAACACGATTTTTCCAAATGTCACTTTATATGTTAAATTCTGAAAATTTATTTCAACGATGTAAGTGTAAATATTTCAAGACATGCTAGTTTGGTTTACGGCTGAGATCCAAATTGCAGGTAACCTTTCAACTTTCCCTGAGCAAGACGCCAAAAAACGAAATACACGTGCATCTCGTGGAGGGTATGGGAATAAAATTCAACTTGACTCGCATTTCTGGCATTCGTAATTTAGACGCATCATATCTGGCCCTATTGCCAGCAGCGCAGAAAGAACAAGCTATCAGCTGATTGCAAAAAGGGCAGCGTGTCCTGGATTTTGCGACGGCTTACAATGTCCATGTCAGCATTGCCTATTGCTACAACACCGATACAACACCAACAGCGCTGCAGACCGTGCTTGCAGAGGGCGCCTCCGTGTGACCACGCCCAGGCAGAGCCGCTTCATTCACAGGCAACACCTCCGTCATCTTTTGAGACCGGCCAGCTTGACAGCTCGCAACTACATTGGCACTGCAGAGCGGCACATCAGGAACGGCACGGTACGATGTCGACTGGCCGTCAACAACCTGCGTTGACTGTCCTCACCGCCCACCGCTGTCAGACATAACTACTATGGGCTACACAGCACCGACATTGGCGGCATCAACGATGGAGGTCGACAGTCTTCTCTGACGAGATTCGGTACTGCGTTTCCACCTCAAATGGCAGAGTCAGCGTGTGGTGTACGCTACAGAGACGCATGTCACATGGAGAGAGACGCGTGGGGTGGAAAAGTATCATGGTTTGGGGTGCTATAGGCCTGAATCAGAGAATTGGGCCCCATGTGTTTCAAAATGTTGGTGCAGGCAGAGGGAATTGCACCAGAGCGCAGCGCCACGTTGACCAGATCCTAAGACCTCAAATCGTGTGTATCTTTGCATGTCACCATAGCCAGGAGATCCAGCAGAACAATGCTCCCTTCCACACAGCCAGGGTCACCTTGGACTTCCTGCATCAGTACAACATCAGCACCATGCCGTTGCCGGGTCTCGGCCCGGATTTGAACTCTATTGAACACCTGGGGAATAAAATCCAGAGACGGCTCAACTAGGTGGTCCAAAGGCCGACAATTCATGTGGAACTGGAGGCAGCTTTCCTCGGGGTGTGGGCACAGGCGCCAATGGATTTTGTGAACTGCCTCATGCATTCCATGTACCGACGGTGTATAGCTGTTTTGAAAACCCAGGGAGAGCAGACACCGCATTCAACATGTCACGCCCTACAATCTCGATGTGCTGGATACTCCCACTACCAGAACTCATGACAACGATCCATAGACTGTGGTGAAAGGGCAACCAAGCAATTGACTTAATCAGATGTATCAAAATTTATTTCTGACATAATGAAATTAAAATATATATTTCTTTACTACCCACTAGGAGCTAAACAAAGAGGGGACAAACAAGGACATAGAAAGGGATTAAGTCGATTACATCGACCCCAGTGCGTAACTGGTACTTAATTTATCAACCCCGAAAACATTAAAGGCAAAATCGACCTCGGCGGAAGTTTAACTCAGAACGTAACGGCAGACAAAATACGGCTACGCATTTCGCCGGCTCACCGCCTTCAATGAAATTAAAATATATTTCAATGCTGCACACATCTCGCGTCTTTTTGCATCGCAGTGTATATATATATATATATATGTGTGTGTGCATGTGTGTGTGTGTGTGTGTGTGTATGTGTGTATGTATAAGAAAAGAAAATGGATATAATAACAATAGGAAACTCGTGGTTTACACTGGCTTGCCTTTAACTAAATAGGTAACAAAGAAGTAAGAAGCAGAGATATATATATAAAAGATCAAAGTGTACGTACGCCGCTATATTTTTATATTTAAAAATACAAAAATGTGACAAGAACGCAAAACATCCAGACAGACGTTACAAAGAAAAACAAGGACGGGTCATTCTAAGTTTTCTATCCTCAGTCGAGTTCTACGACTGGATCCCACATACATTCTGCCTATCAAATTCACTCACAAAGCATTGCATACTAAATGTCTATATTAAATGTCACTTGCCCAAGATGCAGCGCATTGGAACTCAAACCGAAAGCAAGTTGTTGCAAAACCAGCTTCTTAATCAGACAGCCATATCCGCAGTTATCAATTAATATTTTTGAGAACACACAAACAAAA